>NW_027141300.1:300000-526582 GCF_036365525.1 Heterodontus francisci | reverse complement strand
CTTCCAAAATAAAGGATGTCTACATCTGCCTCCCTAAAATGACGGTCTCGAGCCCTGTCTCAGCCCATCAGCCACAGATAAAACATATATTGGTCAACTCTACTTCCTCTCGGACAATCTGCCACCTCCTCATTCCTCTGACACTCGACTCTCGGTGGGACTTCCTTCCTTGTTTTCACAGTTATCCATCTGATCAGATACAGAATCTCCAGTAATGGAATCTCCCCTCACCCCACATCAGCATTACCTTTGATGTTTCTCTTCATCGTCAATGATAAATTTCCTTTGGAGCTTTCACCGGCAGGTGTGGGCCATGATTTTCCTTGTACACTGATGACATCCATAATCCCTCTCTCTCTCTCAAAGCTGCCCCTACTGCTTCTGTGTTGTCAGACTGTTTATCCGACATACTGTTTTGGATGGTCACAATTTTCCCCTATCAAACATCGACAGGATTAAATCCATTACCTTTCATCCCAGTCACAAACTGTCTATCCCAGCCAGCAATTCCAATACACATGACGGCTTCTGGCTCCGAGTTCCACTCAGTGCACGAATTGTCCACAAATTATTCTCCATACACATGTGTCCCTCGGTAAAGAGATCACCTCCTTCCACCTCGGCAGCACCTGCGACTCCACTCTTGTCTGAGCCCAACAGGCTGTGTAAATTCTCTTACCTTTTCATTGTGCAGATTTTCCAGGAGCACAGGCATTGCGAGCGAGGAGTGAACAGCTGGGAAGTCAATTTCATCGGGAGTTTCGGTGGAGCAGGGACTGCTGGGTAAGTAGAATCCTATATATTTGGGCTGTGTAAATTCTCTTACCTTTTCGTTGTGCTGTTTTTCCAGGAGCACAGGCATTGCGAGCGTGGAGTGAACAGCTGGGAAGTCAATTTCATCGGGATTTTCGGTGGAGCAGGGACTGCTGGGTAAGTAGAAACCTATATATTTGGGCTTTGTAAATTCTCTTACCTTTTCGTTGTGCAGCTTTTCCAGGAGCACAGGCATTGCGAGCGAGGAGTGAACAGCTGGGAAGTCAATTTCATCGGGAGTTTCGGTGGAGCAGGGACTGCTGGTTAAGTAGAAACCTATATATTTGGGCTGTGTAAATTCTCTTATCTTTTCGTTGTGCAGCTTTTCCAGGAGCGCAGGCATTGCGAGCGAGGAGTGAACAGCTGGGAAGTCAATTTCATCGGGAGTTTCGGTGGAGCAGGGACTGCTGGGTAAGTAGAAACCTATATATTTGGGCTGTGTAAATTCTCTTACCTTTTCGTTGTGCAGCTTTTCCAGGAGCACAGGCATTGCGAGCGAGGAGTGAACAGCTGGGAAGTCAATTTCATCGGGAGTTTCAGTGGAGCAGGGACTGCTGGGTAAGTAGAAACCTATATATTTGGGCTGTGTAAATTCTCTTACCATTTCGTTGTGCACCTTTTCCAGGAGCACAGGCATTGCGAGCGAGGAGTGAACAGCTGGGAAGTCAATTTCATCGGGAGTTTCGGTGGAGCAGGGACTGCTGGGTAAGTAGAAACCTATATATTTGGGCTGTTTCTGAACCCGAGACACGACTCTTGTAGTGTCTCCCACCCGCCCTCCTCCTCTTACCAAAAAAAAGGACTGGGTTGCGTGTTGGTAAAGTAAGGCTTTTTCTATTTCTCTTCTTGTTTTATCGCGTGATTGGTTTAAAACTTGGGAATTTAGAATAGTGGGAATGGAAGTTAAGGCAGTTGAATGTTCCTCCTGCAGAATGTGGGAGGTAAGGGTCGCCAAGGGTGTCCCTGCTGACTGCATCTGCGGGAAGTGCACCCAGCTCCAGCTCCTCGAGGACCGCGTTAGGGAACTGGAGCTGGAGGAACTTCGGATCATTCGGGAAGCGAAGGGGATTATTGAGAGGAGTTATCGGGAGGCAGTCACACCTCAGGTAAAATAAGAAGGTATTTGGGTTACCGTCAGGGGAAGGAGAGGGAACCAGCAGGCAGTGCAGGGATCCCCTGTGGCCGTTACCCTCAACAACAGGTGTACCGTTTTGGATAGTGTTGGGGGAGACGACTTACCAGGTGTAGGCAATGGGATACAGGTCTCTGGCGCAGAGTCTGTCCCTGTTGCTCAGAAGGGAAGGGGTAAGAGGAGCAGAGCATTAGTCATTGGGGACTCCATAGTTAGGGGAACAGATAGAAGGTTTTGTGGGAACGAGAGAGACTCACGGTTGGTGTGTTGCCTCCCAGGTGCCAGGGTACGTGATGTCTCGGATCGTGTTTTTGGGATCCTCAAGGGGGAGGGGGAGCAGCCCCAAATCGTGGGACACATAGGCACCAACGACATAGGTAGGAAGACAGATGGGGATTTAAGGCAGAAATTCAGGGAGCTAGGGTGGAAGCTTAGAGTGAGAACAAACAGAGTTGTTATCTCTGGGTTGTTGCCCGTGCCACATGCTAGCGAAGTGAGGAATAGGGAGAGAGAGGAGTTGAACACGTGGCTGCAGAGATGGTGTAGGAGGGAGGGTTTTGGTTTCCTGGATAATTGGGGCTTTTTCTGGGGTAGGTGGGACCTCTACAAACAGGATGGTCTTCACCTGAACCAGAGGGGTACCAATATCCTGGGGGGGGGGGGGGGGGAGAATTGCCAGTGCTCTTCGGGGGGCTTTAAACTAATTCAGCAGGGGGATGGGAACCTAAATTGTAGTTCCAGTGTGCAGGATGTTGAGAGTAGTGAGGTCAGGAATAAGGTTATAAGGACACAAGAGGGCACTGGCAAGCAAGAGCTTGGTGTACAATGTGTCTACTTCAACGCCAGGAGCATCCGGAATAAGGTGGGTGAGCTTGCAGCATGGTTTGGTACCTGAGATCTCGGTGTTGTGGCCATTTCAGAGACGTGGGTAGAGCAGAGACAGGAATGCATGTTGCAGGTTCCGGGATTTAGATGTTTCACGAAGAAGAGTGAAGATGGTAAAAGAGGGGGGGCGGTGTGGCATTGTTGATCAAGGAAAGTATTACAGCGGCAGAAAGGACGTTTGAGGACTCGTCTACAGAGGTAGTCTGGGCTGAGGTTAGAAACAGGAGAGGAGAGGTCACCCTGTTGGGAGTTTTCTATAGACCTCCAAACAGTTCCAGAGATGTAGAAAAAAGGATAGCAAAGATGATTCTTGACAGGAGCGAGAGTAACAGGGTAGTCGTTATGGGGGACTTTAACTTTCCAAATATTGACTGGAATACTATAGTTCGAGTACTTTAGATGGGTCTGCTTTTGTCCAGTGTGTGCAGGAGGGTTTTCTGACACAGTATGTAGACAGGCCAACAAGGGCGAAGCCTCATTGGATTTGGTACTGGGTAATGAACCCGGCCAGGTGTTAGATTTAGAAGTTGGTGAGCACTTTGGTGATAGTGATCACAATTGTGTTACGTTTACCTTAGCAATGGGCAGGGACAGGCATATACAGCAGGGCAAGAATTATAGCTGGGGGAAAGGAAATTATGAAGCGATTTGGCAAGATTTAGGATGCGTAGGATGGGGAAGGAAACTGCAGGGGATGGGCACAATCGAAATGTGGAGCTTATTCAAGGAGCAGCTACTGTGTGTCCTTGATAAGTATGTACCTGTCAGGCAGGGAGGAAGTTGTCGAGCGAGGGAGCCGTGGTTTACTAAAGAAGTTGAAGAGCTTGTCAAGAGGAAGAAGAAGGCTTATGTTAGGATGAGACGTAAAGGCTCAGTTAGGGCGCTTGAGAGTTACAAGCTAGCCAGGAAGGATCGAAAGGGAGAGATAAGAAGAGCAAGGAGAGGATACAAGAAGTCATAGGTGGATAGGATCAAAGAAAACCCTAAGGCTTTCTATAGGTATACCAGGAATAAAAGAATGACGAGAGATAGGTTATGGCCAATCAAGGACAGTAGTGGGAAGTTGTGTGTGGAATCGGAGGAGATAGGGGAAGTGTTAAATGAATATTTTTCGTCAGTATTTACAGTGGAGAAAGAAAATGTTGTCGAGGAGAATACTGAGATACAGACTACTAGGCTAGATGGGATTGAGGTTCACAAGGAGGAGGTGTGAAAATAGATAAGTCCCCTGGGCCAGATGGGATTTATCCCAGGATTCTCTGAGAAGCCAGGGAGGAGATTGCAGAGCCTTTGTCCTTGATTTTTATGTCGTCATTGTCGACAGGAACAGTGCCGGAAGGCTGGAGGATAGCAAATGTTGTCCCCTTGTTCAAGAAGGGGAGTAGAGACAGCCCTGGTAATTATAGACCTGTGAGCCTTACTTCGGTTGTGGGTAAAATGTTGGAAAAGGTTATAAGAGATAGGATTTATAATCATCTTGAAAAGAATAAGTTCATTAGAGATAGTCAGCACGGTTTTGTGAATGGTCGGTCGTGCCTCACAAACCTTATTGAGTTTTTTGACAAGGTGACCAAACAGGTGGATGAGGGTAAAGCCGTGGATGTGGTCTATATGGATTTCAGTAAGGCGTTTGATAAAGTTCCCCACGGTAGGCTATTGCAGAAAATACAGAAGTATGGGATTGAAGGTGATTTAGTGCTTTGGATCAGAAATTGGCTCGCTGAAAGAAGACAGAGGGTGGTGGTTGAGGGTAAATGTTCATCCTGGAGTATAGTTTCCAGTGGTGTACCGCAAGGATCTGTTTTGGGGCCACTGCTGCTTGTCATTTTTATAAATGACCTGGATGAGGGTGTAGAAGGGTGGGTTAGTAAATTTGCGGATGACACGAAGGTCGGTGGAGTTGTGGATAGTGCCGAAGGATGTTGTAGGTTACAGAGGGACATGGATAGGCTGCAGAGCTGGGCTGAGAGATGGCAGATGGAGTTTAAGCGGAAAATTGTGAGGTGATTCACTTCGGAAGGAGTTACAGGATTACAGAATACTGGGCTAATGGGAAGATTCTTGGTAGTGTAGATGAGCAGAGAGATCTTGGTGTCCAGGTACATAAATCCCTGAAAGTTGCCACCCAGGTTAATGGAGCTGTTAAGAAGGCATATGGTGTGTTAGCTTTTATTAGTAGGGGGATCGAGTTTCGGAGACACGAGGTCATGATGCAGCTGTACAGAACTCTGGTGCGGCCGCACCTGGAGTATTGCGTGCAGTTCTGGTCACCGCATTATGGGAAGGATATGGAAGCTTTGGAAAATGTGCAGAGGAGATTTACTGGGATGTTGCCTGGTATGGAGGGAAGGTCTTACGAGGAAAGGCTGAGGGACTTGAGGTTGTTTTCGTTAGAGAGAAGGAGGAGAAGAGGTGACTTAATAGAGACATATAAGATAATCAGAGGGTTGGACAGGGTGGATAGTGAGAGCCTTTTTCCTCGGATGGTGATGGCAAACACGAGGGGACATAGCTTTAAGTTGAGGGGTGATAGATATAGGACAGATGTCAGAGGTAGTTTCTTTACACAGAGAGTAGTAGGGGCGTGGAACGCCCTGCCTGCAACAGTAGTAGACTCGCCAACTTTAAGGGCATTTAAGTGGTCATTGGATAGACATATGGATGAAAATGGAATAGTGTAGGTCAGATGGTTTCACAGGTCAGCGCAACATCGAGGGCTGAAGGGCCTGTACTGCGCTGTAATGTTCTGTGTTCTATGTTCTAACAGATATTGAAACACTCGTCTATGTCTTTGTCACATTCAAACTCGACTGTACGAATGGACACCAGACTGACCTCCCATGCTCCACCTTTCATTCACTTTTTGATCCAAAACATTGTTGCCTTTATCCTATGCCATACTAAGTTTCAGATCACTGGGAGACAACAATAGTAATATCCTGACAATTTCAGCACACAGCCTTTGACACTAATCTGTCGCCTTGCTCCAGGCCAATTCCCCAGCCCAGCCAACAAGTTGCCTCGCCAATCATTGCTCTCTTTACTGATCTACATTGAATGGAGCACCCCGAAGCCTCGAGTTTATTTTTCTTTACCATGCATTTCAAAACCCTCACGACCTCGTCGATCCCTGCTAATACAATTTATTGTCGTGTTGTGTACCGCTTAATACACTTGTCTCACAAATATCTATCGAACAGTTACAAGATTTCAATGTTGCCCCCTCGTGATATATGTACTTGGACATGCAAATCTCTCTGCACCTCCACATTTCCCAGCTTCTCACAATGAGGATAGCACTCTGATCTATCGTTTTTTATTACAAAATTCAAGACCTTGCACCTCCCCGCATTGAGCTTAATCTCCCCCAGTTTTTCCAATCACTGAAACAATCAAGTCTCTTTATGCATCTGTTTCTCTCATTTCCAATATTTAATGTGCCACATAAGTTACACTCTTCAGCAAGCTTAGATAAATGGGCCTCCATTCCCTCATCCTATTCCTATGGAAATTAGTGATCAGGTGCCACCCGAGTCCAGATCACTGGTAGACGACAATAATAATAACCTGACAATTTCAGCACATAGCCTTTGACGCTAATCTGTCGCCTCCCACATGGCCAATTCTTCAGCGCAGCCAATAGGTTGCCTCCAAGTCCATGGGCGTTATGTTTATGCGGCTCTGATGTGACATCTCGTCGAATGCCTTCTCGAAGTTGCTATTAATAAAACACAGTATAATTATCACACCGGCGTTAAGTTTTTACCGGCCACATTCTTGCTGTTATCAAACCTATGCTGCAGAATTCTTTACTGAATCCACTCTACCTTCCACTCCTGTCGTCATATAAGTCCTGACAACAATACATCGTCTGAATGAGCTTATGGTTCCCTCCCTTAATACATTTTTTGGTGAGGATCGACTTGACTCTGAGTATATTTATGTGACTTATCCTTCAACGCTTTTCCAGTTTAAATGCACTATATAAATTTAAGTTGTTATTGTTTGGTTGTATTATCCTCCAGTCTTTCCCTCTGACAATCCATGCCCATGTCTTAGTTGATTAATTATAGCTCTCGGAAAACTTGCCTGGTCCTCCCATCTCTCCAGCTCTGACTCTTCCTTTGATATCCTCATTGAAACTCACTCTGTTACCAAGCTTTTGGTCACTTATTATATTTCCTTATTTCATTGTATCTTTCCCTCCTCGGAACATTCTGATTAACCTTGTGAAATGTTAGAGATATAGATATATTGACTCATTTGCAGCAAAGCCGCAGGCCATTCGGCCCATTCTGGCTCACTTCTGACCAATCAAGACAATCCCACTCTCTCGCTCGCCTTAGACCTGCAAGATCTTTTCTTTCAGTGCCCATCGAATTTTCTGTTGAACTCACTGATTGCCTCCATTTCCAGCATCCTCATAGGCATCTATTTTCACATCAGTACCATTCGCTACGGAAAAAATACACATTCCCCCTGTATCTTTTGTCCCTTCAATCTCACCATCAGTTAATAGGAACAGTTTTTGCTTGTCTAACCAATGTAAGCCTGTCATAATCGTGTACAACTTTATGAAATCTCCCCTGAATATCCTTTGCTCCAGGCAGAATACCATTAGATTTTCTAACCTTACCTTGTAAGCAAAATCCCCCAATCCTGGAACCATTCTGGCAAATATCCTGTGAACTCTCTCAAGGATACTGAATCCTTCCTGGACTGTCATATCAGAGCTAGTTGCAATAACATATTTGGGGTCGAACCGGAGCTTTATGAAGATCCAGCAAATCGTCCTTGCATTTGTACTTGTGCTTCTATTTGTGATGCCCAAGATTCCATATGCATTGCTAATCACTTGCTCAAAATGCCCTGTCACATTCAATGATCGATTCAGATGACCAGCAAGTCCCTCCGCTCCTGCATACTCTTTAGAAGTGCGCCATTGCCTGACCTATACCTTCTGTCAAAATGTGTTATCACAAATTTGTCTGTATTTAATACCATTTCTCAGGTGTCTTCCTAAACTTCTCACCAATCTATCTCACTTTGAAGGCAGTTAGTATCATCCTCACCGTTTGGTACCGTCCGCAATTTTTTAAATTTTACTCTATTCCAAGATTCAACTGATGTAAATATAAGCAACAAGAAAAAAGAGTCCAAGCACTGACCGTTGGGAACACCACTGTCGAACATGCTGCAGTTTGAAAAACAACTATTTAACGAATTAATTTTTGTAGTTGAGCCATTGTTGCATTCAATTGGACACTGAGCCTCCCATTATGTGAGTCTCAACTTTGTCAACCAGAGTTTTCAGAGAACAACAAAGAACAATGAACAGTACAGCACAGCAACAGGCCATTTGGCCTCCCAAGCCTGCGCCGATCTTGATGCCTGCCTAAACTAAAACCTTCTGAAATTCCAGGGACCTTATCCCTCTATTCCCATCCTATTCATGTATTTTTCGAAATGCCTATTAAACGTCGCTATCGTACCTGCTTCCACCTCCTCCCCGGCAGCAAGTTCCAGGCACTCACCACCCTCTGTGTAAAGAACTTGCCTCGCACATCCCCTCTAAACTTTGCCCTTCTCACCTTAAACCTATGTCCCCTAATAACTGACTCTTCCACCCTGGGACAAAGCTTCTGACTATCCACTCTGTCCAATGCGGCTCATAACTTTGTAAACCTCTGTCATGTCGCCCCTCCACCTCCGTCGTTCCAGTGAAAACAATCCGAGTTTATCCAATAATAATAAAAACAAGAAATGCTGGAACCACTCAGCAGGTCTAGCAGCATCTGTGGAAAGAGAAGCAGAGTTAACGTTTCGGGTCAGTGACCGTTCATCAGAACTGACAAATATTAGAAAAGTCACAGGTGATAAGCAAGTGAGGTGGGGATGGGGCAAGAGATAACAAAGGAGGTCTAGATTGGACCAGGCCACATAGCTGACCAAAGGATCACGGAGCAAAGGCAAACAATATGTTAATGGTGTGTTGAAAGACAAAGCATTAGTACAGATTAGGTGTAAGTACATTGAATATTGAACAGCAGCAAGTGCAAACATTCTGGTCACTGACCCGAAACGTTAACTCAGCTTCTCTTTCCACTGATGCTGCCAGACGTGCTGAGTGGTTCCAGCATTTCTTGTTTTTATTTCAGATTTCCAGCATCCGCAGTATTTTGCTTTTTTTCCGAGTTTATCCAACCTCTCCTCATTGCTAATGCCCTCCAGACCATGCTACATCCTGGTAAACCTTTTCTGTACCCTGTCCAAAGCCTCCACGTCCTTCTGGCAGTGTGGCGACCAGAATTGCACGCAATATTCTAAGTGTGGTCTAACGAAAGTTCCGTGCAGCTGCAGCATGACTTGCCTATTTTTATACTCTATGCCGCTACCGATGAAGGCAAGCATGCTGTATGCCTTCTTGACTACCTTATCCACCTGCGTTGTCATTTTCAATGACCGGTGGACCTGTACACCCAGGTCTCTCTGCTTGTCAATACCCCTAAGGATTCTGCCATTTACTGTATCCTTCCCACCTGCATTAGACCTTCCAAAATACATTACCTCACATTTGTCCGGATTAAGCTCCATTTGCCAGTTCTCCGCCCACGTCTCCAACCGATCTATATCCTGCGGTATCCTCTGACAATCCTCATCACTATCTGCAACTCCACCAACCTTTGTGTCATCCGCAAGCTTACTAATCAGACCAGCTACATTTTCCTCCAAATCATTTATATATACTACAAAGAGCAAAGGTCCCAGCACTGATCCCTGCTGAACACCACTAGTCACATCCCTCCATTCAGAAAAGCACACTTCCACTGCTACCCTCTGTCTTCGATGACCGAGCCAGCCCTGTATCCATCCTGCCAGCTCACCTCTGATCCGGTGTGACTTCAGCTTTTGCACCAGTCTGCCATGCGGGACTTTGTCAAAGGCTTTACTGAAGTCCATATAGGTAACATCCACTACCCTTCCTTCATCTATCATCTTCGTCACTTCCTCAAAAAACTCAATCAAATTAGTGAGGCACGACCTCCCCTTCACAAACCATGCTGCCTCTCGCTAATAAGTTCGTTTGTTTCCAAATGGGAGTAAATCCTGTCCCGAAGAATCCGCTCTAATAATTTCCCTGCCACTGACGTAAGGCCCCCCAGCCTATAATTTCCTGGATTATCCTTGCTACCCTTCTTAAACAAAGAAACAAAATTGGCTATTCTCCATTCCACTGGGACCTCACCAGTAGCCAATAAGGATGCAAAGATTTCTGTCAAGGCCCCAGAAATTTCTTCCCTTGCCTCTCTCAGTATTCTGGGGTAGATCCCATCAGGCTCTGGGGACTTATCTACCTTAATGCTTTGCTATACAACCAACACCTCCGCCTTTTCGATAATGAGATGACTGAGGCTATCTACACTCCCTTCCCCACGCTCTTCATCCACCAAGTCCTTCTCTTTGGTGAATACTGATGCAAAGTACTCATTTGGTACGTCGCCCATTTCCTCTGGCTCCACACTTAGATTCCCTTCTCTGTCCTTGAGTGGGCCAACCCTTTCCCTGATCACCCTCTTGCTCTTTATATAGGTAAATACTTGGGATTTTGCTTAATCATGTTTGTCAATGATTTTTCATGACTCATTTTAGCCCTCCTGACTCTTTGCTTAAGTTCCTCCTACTGTCTTTATATTCCTCAAGGGATTCGTCTGTTTCTAGCCTTCCAGCCCTTCTGAATGCTTCCTTTTTCTTTTTGACTGGGCACACAATATCCCGCGTTATCCAAGGTTCCCGAAACTTGCCAATCTTATCCTTCTTCCTCACTGGAACATGCTGGTCCTGAATTCTAATCAACTGACATTTGAAAGTCTCCCACATGTCAGATGTTGATTTACCCTCAAACAGCCGTTGGCACCCTGTTAAACGAGAGCTGCTGTGACAAGGCCTCCCTCGGATCCATGGTGCGCTGCAGACATCTCAAAACCCTGGAGATGCAGGCTGCGTTTGCAGAAAACGTAACCACTAGGTGGCGCAGCACTTGCACATGGGCAAATTCAGGCTCTTCAGCTGGAACGTCTGCATCTGAGACGTTCAGGCAGTTGCCCGGATTAAAGATGGTGCTGCTCAATTTATCACAGAAAATGCTTATAGCGAGATAATTCTAACAAACTAACCTTGCATTAAGTTGGATGGAAGCCCAGTAATATGTTACTACGTAGTTATAGGATACTCAGTGTAAACCTCAGATCCATATAATATTCCAGTAACCCTATTAAGCTAAAACAATCGTGATTGAATTTACATGTTCTGATACTTTTGGGAGTTAGTGAATTGGCACCCCGATCGATGGAGAAGAAAATCGGGCAGAGTATAAACTCTGCTGCCAATTCGTTATTGTGATTCGTTTATATGACTGACCAGGATTTAATTTCACCCGATTGCAGCGAATAAGTAGCCGCTTTCCTCCTCTGCAACTCGCTTTCTCCTCTCCTGCATACAGGCCGCTTCCATCCCCCACGCCCTCAGCCGTCCGCTCCTGACCTCGCTGCTCCCCTTCACTCCCCTGCCCGATTTTTCCTCGCTTCTCGCCACCCCGCTTCCCATGAACCCCGTTACTGCCGCTCGCTGCAGACCACACTTCTTTCTTCTCGGCCACTAGGCCTCAGGTTTGCTGGTTCACCACACGCCGCACGAAGAAGAGATGCAGGCCACGAAGTGTGACGGAGCGAATTAGGAGCGAGCGGCCGAGAGGAGGGAAGCGGCGTGGCCGGGAGCTAACGCCTGAATCGGCGGGGGGTTTGAGGGAAAGGTAACGGGGAGCGGGCAGCCTGAGAGTGGGATGGCGCGAAGCCAGGAGTGTGAACAATCGGCCAGAGATGTGTGTGTGTGTTGGGGGGTGGGGAGGGTCGTCGGTATGCAGCGAGTCTGGACCGAGCGGCTGTGAGGAGGAAGCATTGAGGCCAACAGTGAGTTGCCGGGGAGGGAGGACAGCGGCTCGTGGGGTTGGAACGAGTGACGGGGATCGAAGTCCAGCCTCAAAGTCTCCCATTCAGCCGCTCCCTCCAGCCGAATTGGGGATGCTGGAGAACAATGACGCTTTACTACGCATGCGCGAAGGCCAGGCACATGTTCACGAATAGCCCAGGTGCCGATATCTGATGATAATAAATTAAATAAAAGAAAAATACTTCAGATACTTGAAATCTGATATAAACCAATAAATGCTGGAAGTACTCAGCAGGTCTGGCAGCATCTGTGGAGGGAGCTGCACAGTTAACGTCTCAGATCAGTGACCCTTCATCAGTGGATCCGAAATGACGTCATACGCATGCACCACTTGGTCCTTACCCTGGTCAGACGTTTGTTGCGCATTTGCGCAGCTTGGAGGATCTTAGCAGATTCCCGCGTTGTCAGGAGTCAGCTTGGGAGAGATATCACCAGTGTGCCAGCACAAGATCCTGCCAATTCAGTGGTAGGACAGCCGCTCCAATATCAGTGCCCTCTCTCAGACCAACATCCCCAGTATCCAGACACTGTTCATAGTCACTCAGTTATGTTGGGAGGGCCACAAATTTCACAGGCCTGACACAGGACTCCTAAAATAAGCTTTGTACTCTGCGCTTCGACACGGCAAGAGGCTATCAGGAGAGCAGAGGAAATGCAACAATGTCTTTAAAACCTCCGTGACAAAATATTACATCTGCACTGATACGTGGAAATATCTTGCCCCAGCCTGCCCAAAATGGAGAAGAAGCATCCGTGAAGGTGCCAGCCAGTTCGAACAACGTTGACATACTCAGACAGTGACCAAGTGCAAACAGCAGAAGGAACATTTGGAAATTCGAGCATCTCATTCACTCACCTCACCAAATACAACTTGTCCCAGCTGGAGTGGACGAAAGTCATCCTCATTCCCGAGAGACTGCCTAAAACTTTGTGAAACACTTTCTTGAAATCCATTTCAGCAACCTCCATTGCATTCTCATCGTCAACATTCTCTTTTACCTCATCTAACAATTTAATTAAATACTTAATTGAGGTGGGCATGTTTGAATGAGTTTAAAGTTGGGTGTTTAAAGCCGAGATTATTCTTTCATGGGATTTGGGCATCACTGGCAGGACCAGCATTTGTTGCCCAAGCATAATTTCCCTTAACAACCAAGGGTTTACTCGACCGTTCCACAGGGAAGTTAAGAGTCAACCACGTTTCTGTGGGTCTGGAGTGACTTGTATGCCAGACCTTGTAAGGACGGCAGATTTCCTTCCCTAATGGACATGAGATGGGGTATTACTACAATTAATGATAGTTTCATGGCACCATTACTGACACCAGCTTTCAATTCCAGATTTTACTTTTAGTTTGGATTTTTGTATTGATTAATTGAATGTAAATTCCACCAGCTGTCGTGGTGGATTTTGAACTTGTGTCCCCAAGGCATTATCCTGGAAATCTGGATTACTAGCTCAGTGCCATCACTACTCCGCCACCATCTCCCCAAGCAGTGAGAAAACTTAGCTATGCAAGAACTAGTCAAAAACGATGGGAGGGACTCAAAGAAGTAATGAGTACAATACGTATTGAATACTTGGATCCTGTTCCGACTCTTTGGAAAATGAACTCAATTAATATCCATGCTCCGTTCTTTACTGTTACCCTGAATTTTATTTCCCTTACGGTATTTATGCAATTCTCTTTTGAATGTTAATATTCAATATGAAATTAACAGCCTTTCTCTAGTGCCATCAACCCACAACAACAAGCTGATAAAAATTGTTTCCCCATGTAGCTGTTCAATGCGAATTTTGGATTCGGAAAGGAACAAGTGTGACTTTAAAAGAGAGAACTTCTGAGAAGAATGGGTAGCCTTAACGTTTCAGGCAGCGTACACTGCCCGTCGTCAGGAGAAATGACTGGCCCAGATAGAAGAAATAGCATTCTATCTGGTGGAGCATGGAAATGTGCGCAGGACGATATTGCTAATCGGATATTACGTGTTCTCGTTCTTGCTGCTATTGGTAGGCGCATTGTGTTTCGTGGTATGTCGGTTTTTCTCTTCCTTCCACAATCAATGTTCACCTTTTGCTTTCCTCATTCCATTTCTTGCCTGCAACATTGCCTTATATAATATTCATTTGCAATACATACTCCATTAAATTTACTCTGCTTGCCCGCTGTTCCTGGGGGTGAGGGAGCACACCTCCCATTCACACCAATACACATGTTTTCTGTGACTTCAGTTGAGAAATTTAGATCTGCCTGACGGTTTACATAAGAACATAAGAAATAGGAGCAGTATTAGGCCATTCAGCACCTCAAGCCTGCCCGCCATTCAATAAGATCATGGATGAGCTTCCCCAGGTCCCAACTCTTCCTTTCAGTCAGCTCCGCATACCCCTTCACTCCAGGAGATTTCAAAAATCTATCTACGTCCTCCTTAAGTATATTTAGTGGCCTAGCCTCCACAACTCTCTGAGGTGCAGAATCCCAGAAAATCACAACCCTCTAAGAGAAGAAATTCCTTTGCATCTCAGTTTTAAATTTGTGCACCCTTATTCTGTAATTATGACCCCGGGTTCGAGATTCCCCCACACGTGGGGGAATAGTCTTAACATCTATCCTGTAAAGCCCCCTCAAAATCTTATATGTTTCAAAAAGGTCACCTCTTATTCTTCTAAACTCCAATAAATGAAGCCCTAACCTGTTTAGCCGTTCATGAAAAGACAACCCCTTCATCCCAGGAATGAGCCTGGTGAACCTTTTCTGAACAGTCTCCAATGCTAGTATATCCTTCATTAAATATGGGGACCAAAATAGTACACAGTACTCCAGATGTGGCCACACCAATACCCTGTAACAAGACTTCCCTATTTTAAACTCCAAGCCCCTGGCAATAAAGGCCAACATTCCATTTGCCTTCCTAATTACTTGCTGCACCTGCATGCTAACATTTTGTGTTTAATGTACAAGAATACCCAGATCCCTCTATACTGCAGTATTTTGTAGCCTTCTTCATCTAAATAATAATCTGTCTTTTTATTCTTCCCACCAAAGTGGATGACCTCACACTTTCACACATTGAACTCCATCTGCCAAGTTTTCTTTTCTCCCCCCACTCACTTGACCTATCTTTATCCCTTTGCAGATTCTGTGTCCTCATCACAACATGCCTTCCCACCTATTTTTGAATCATCAGCAAATTTAGATACACAACACTCTGTCCCTTCCTCCAAGTCATTGATGTAGATAGTGACCGATCCTTGTGGCACCCGATTATTTATGGCTTTCCAATCTGAAAAAGACCCATTGATCACGATGCGCTGCCTTCTGTGCTGTGTGATACACAAGTAAAGCTAGGCCTACGTGCGAAATCACAGCGAATGGATTGTTCAGGAAATGTTCCTGAGGAACCTTCTGCCACAGGTGATGCTAAGCTAAAGAAATGAATTGCAGATAATTGGCACTTCTGTATAATATTTTGATGTGTATGGGTGACGGACGACAGAGTTGCCAGTGAAATTGACGATTGAAATGTGCCGTTTTGGCAAGTTGGTTCAGCGTAATAAGATCCAAACTGTTCCTCCTTTATCAGAAAAACTCATTTATAACGTGGCCTTGAATCAATTGGAAGGCAAATGAGCAGAACCCTGGAGGTGAAGAATTATTCTAATTCCAATGAAAAAAGGGCTAATCTGTTAAACTGTTCTTGATAAAGACAAGGCTTCATCCCAGGAAACAGCCCAGTAATTATTTTATGAACTGCCTCCAATGCTGGCATATCATTCCTTAAATATGAGGACCAACACTGTACGCAATACTCCAGGTGTGGCATTACCAACATCCTGCACAGTTGTAACAAGACTTCCATACTTTTAAACTCTAACCCCCTAGCAATAAAGGCCAAAATTCCACTTACCGTCCGAATTGCTCGCTGCACCTGCATGATAACATTTTGTATTTAATGTACAAGAACACCCAGATCCCTCTGCACTGCAGTATTTTGTAGTCTTTCTCGATCTAAATAATAATCTGCCTTTTTACTCTTCGTACCAAATTGGATGACCTCACACTTTCCCACAATGAACACCATCTGCCAATATTTTTGTCCACTCACTTAACATATCTATCTCCCTTTGCAGCTTATTTCTGTCATCATCACTGCATGCCTTCTCACCTAAATTTGTATCGTCAGCAAATTTGGCTACACTACACTCTGTCCCTTCCTCCAAGTTATTAATATAGATAGTAAATAGTTGAGGCCCCAGGATCGATGCATCTGGCATCCCACTAGTTATGACTTTCCAAACAGAAGAAGACACATTAATCCTGACTCTCTTCATTCCATGTGCTAGACAATCCTCGATCCGTGCCAACACATTACCCCCAATACCCTCAGCAGTACACTTTTATGCGGCACCTTATTGAAAGCCTTCTGAAAATCCAAATACACAACATCTACCAGTTCCCCTTTATCCACTCTGCTGGTTATATCCTCAAAGAACTTTAACAAATTAGTCGAACATGATTTACCTTTCATCAAACTATTTTGACTGTTTGTGATTGCATTATGTTTTTCTAAATGACCGGCTATTTCTTCCTTAATAATGGACTAGAGCATTTTCCCATGTTAAGCTAACTGGTCTATATATTTGTACTTTCTGTATCCCTCCTTTATTGAATCGGGGCGTCACATTAGCGGTTTTCCAAACCGCTGGTACCCTACGCAATCCAGTGAGTTTTGGTATGTTATGACCAATGCATTTACTATCTCTGCAGCCACTTCTTTTAAAACCTTTGGATACAGGCCATCAAGTGCTGGTGACATGTCTGCCTTTATTCCCATAAGTTTGTCAAGAACCTTTTCCCTCGTGATAGAGATTGTTACAAGTTCCTCCCTCGCATTTACACGTTGCTCATCTATTATTGTTGGGATGTTTATAGTGTCCTCCACCGTGAAGGCCAATACAAAATATTGATTTAAATTAGCAGCCATTTCCCTGTTCCCTGTTATTAATTCCCCAGTCTCATCCACTAAGGGTCCCACACTTACTTTAGCTACTCGCTTTCCTTTTAGATCATCGTAGAAGCTCTTTGTGCTTGTTTTTATATTTCTTGCCAATTTACTCTTAATCAATTTTCTCCCTCTTCATTAGTCTTTAAGTCATCCGCTGATTTATAAAAAAAAATCCCAATCCTCTGGCCTGCCACTAACTTTCGCCACTTTGTACGCCTTTGTTTTTGAATTGATACTCTCCTTAACGTCCTTTTTGTTATCCACGGGTGGTCCATCGTTTTCATTGGGTCCTTCCTTCTGACCAGAATAAATGTTTGCTGAGTGTTATGAAATATCTGCTTAAACGTCTGCCACTGTTCATCTGCTGTCTTTCCTTTTGGTCTATGTTACCAGTCCGCATTAGAAAACTCTTTCTTCATACCTCTGTAAATGTCCTTGTTTAAGTTGAAGACACTGGTTTGAGACCCGAGTTGCTCACCCTCCAACTGCATTTGAAATTGTACCATGTTATGAACACACCCCCCGAGACGATTCTTAGCTATGAGATATCTTCTTAATCCTACCTCATTGCACATTACTAAATCTAAAATAGTCTGTTCCCGGGTAGATTCTACAATGTGTAGTTCGAAGATGCAATCCCTGATGCATTCTGCAAATTCGTCTTCCTCGCCAATTTGATTTGTCCAGTCGAAATGCAGATTAAAATCACCCATGATAATTGGAGTGCTTTTCTCACACGCCTCCATCATTTCCTGATTAATACTTTGTCCTGCAGAGAGGCAACTCCTTGGAGACCTACAGACCACTGCCACCCGTGATTTCTTTCGCTTGCTATTCCTTATTTCTCCCCAAACTGTTTCTACATCACGATCTACTGCACCTATATCCTTACTCAAAACTGCACTGATCACTTCCTTTAATAGCAAAGCTACCCCACCTACTTTTACTTTCTGCGTATTCTTCCAGAACGCCGAATATCCTTGAACATTGAGGTTCCAGTCTTGGTTATCCTGCCACCACATCTCTATCAAATCATATTCATTTATTTCTATTTGTGCCATCAGCTCATCTATCTTGTTACAAATGTTACATGCATTCAGATAAAGAGCCTTAAGCTTTGACTTTTTTTTAAACCATTTTTACGTACTCTGGTTCTAATTTCTGCTGTACTCTTATGCTTGTATTCTGTGTCCCTTCCTGTCACATTCCGATTAATGTCTGCCCTTTCACTACCCTGCACCTCTGCTGTCTCGTTACGTTTCGACTTTTTAAACTTCCCTTCTATTGGACCCTCCCCCCACTATTTACTTTGAAGTCTTTTCTGGAAACCTACTTATACGATTCTCCAGGATACTGGTCCTAGCATGGTTCAAGTGAAGCCCATCCAAATGGAACAGCTCTCTCTTTCCCCAGTAATGGTGCCAGTGTCCCATAATCGGGGCCCATTTCTCCCACACCAATCTTTGAGCCAAACATCTACCTCTCTAATCTTATTTCCCCAAAGCCAACTTGCACGTGGCTCAAGTAGTAATCTGGAACCTTTGTGGTTCTGCTTTCTAATTTAGCCCTGAGCTGCTCATAGTCCCTCAGGAGAACCTCCTTCCCGTGTTGTTGATAGCTATGTGGAACATGACACCTGGATCCTTCACTTGCACTCCAAGTTCTTCTCTAGCCCAGAAGAGATGTCCTTAACCTTGGCACCAGGCAGGTAACACAGCCTTTGGAATTTTCTATTTTGCTGCAGAGAATTGCATCAACTCCCCTAACTATGTTATCCCCGATTACAGCTACATTTCTCTGTTCTCCTCCCACTTGAATGGCGCACTGAACCAGAGGTGGCGGGACAGTGGTATACAGTTGGGAGGGAGTTTCCCTGGGAGTCCTCAACATCGACTGCGAAAACCATGAATTCTCATGGCATCAGATCAAACCTGGGCAAGGTAACCTCCTACTGATTACCACGTACCGCCCTCCCTCAGCTGATGGCTCAGCACTCCACCATGTTTGACACCAGTTGGAGGTAGCACTGAAGGTGGCAAGGGCAGAAAATGTACTCTGGGTGGGGGATTTCAATGTCCATCACCAAGCGTGGCTCTGCAGCACCACTACTGACAGATCTGGACGAGTCGTAAAGGACATAACTGCTAGACAGGATCTGCGGCAGGTGGTGGGGGAACCAACACGAGGGAAACACATGTTTGACCTTGTCCTCACCAATCTGCCTGCGGAAGATGCTTCTGTCCATGTTTATATTAGTCGGAGTGACCACAGCACAGTCCTTTTGGAGACGAAGTCACGCCTTCACATTGAGGAGACCGTCCATCGTGTTGTGTGGCACTATCACCGTGCTAAATGGGATAGATGTCCAACAGATCTAACAATGCAAAACTGGGCATCAATGAGGCGCTGTGGGCCATCAGCAGCAGCACAATCTGTAACCTCATGGCCCGGCATAGCCCCCACTCTACCATTACCATCAAGCCAGGAGACCAACCCTGGATCAATGAAGCGTGCAGGAGGGCATGCCAGGAGCAGCACCAGGCACACTTCAAAATGAGGTGTCAACCTGGTGAAGTTACAACAAAGGACTATCTGCATGCCAAACTGCGTACGCAGCATGTGATAGACAGAGCTAAGCGATCCCATAACCAATGGATTAGATCTAAGCTCTGCAGTCCTGTCAAATCCAGCCGTGAATGGAGTAGGACAATTAAACAAGTAACTTGAGGAGGTGGCTCCACAAATATCCCCATGCTCAGTGATGGGGGAGCCCAGTACATCAGTGCGAAAGATAAGGCTGAAGCATTTGCAACAATCTTCAGCCAGAAGTGCCGAGCTGATGATCTATCTCGGCCTCCTCCTGAAGTCCCCAACATCACAGATTCCATATTTCAGCCTATTCGATTCACTCTGCGTGATATCAAGAAATGACTGAAGGCACTGGATATTGCAAAAGCTATGGGCCCTGACAATATTCCGGCAACAGGACTGAAAACCTGTGCTTCAGAACTTGCCGCACACCTAGCCAAGCTGTTCCAGTACAGCTACAACACAGGCATCTACCCTGCAATGTGGAAAACTGCCCAGGTCTGCCCTGTACACAAACAGCATGACAAGTCAAACCTGGCCAATTACCGCCCCATCAGCCTACTCTCAATCATCAGTAAAGTGATGGAAGGTGTCATCAACAGCACGTGCTAGGCAATAACCTGGTCAGTGACGCTCAGTTTGGGTTCCGCCAAGGTCACTCAGCTCCTTACCTCATTACAGCCTTTGTTCAAACATAGACAAAAGAGCTGAACTCAAGAGGTGAGGCGGGAGTGACTGCACTTGACATCAAGACAGCATTTGAGCGATTATGGCATCAAGGATCCCGAGCAAAACTGCGGTCAATTGGGAATCGGGGGAAATCCCTCCGGTGGCTGGAGTCATACCGAGTGCAAAGGCAGATGGTTGTGGCTGTTGGAGGTCAATCATCTCACCTCCAGGAGATCACTGCAGAGTTCCTCAGGGTAGTGGCCTCGGCCCAACCATCTTCAGCTGCTTCATCAATGACCTTCCTACAATCATAAGGTCAGAAGTGGGGATGTTCGCTGATGATTGCACAATGTTCAGCACCATTCGTGACTCCTCAGATACTGAAGCAGTCCGTGTAGAAATGCAGCAAGACCGGGACAATATCCAGTCTTGGGCTGATAAGTAGCAAGTAACATTCGCGCCACACAAGTGCCAGGAAAGGACCATCTCCAACAAGAGAGAATATAACCATCTCCCCTTGACATTCAATGGCATTACCATCGCTGAATACCCCACTATCAACATCCAAGGGGCTATCATTGACCAGAAACTGAACTGGAGTAGCCATATAAATACCGTGGCTACAAGAACAGGTCAGAGGCTTGGAATCATCAGGCGAGTAACTCATCTCCTGACTCCCCAAAGCCTTTCCACCATCGACAATGCACAAGTCAGGAGTGTGATGGAATACTCTCCACTTGCCTGGATGGGTGCAGCTCCAACAACACTCAAGAAGCTCAACACCATCCAGGACGAAGCAGCCCGCTTGATTGGCACCCCATCGACAAACATTCACTCCCTCCACCACCGACGCACACTGGCAGCAGTGCGTACCATCTTCAAAATGCACTGCAGCAATGCACCAAGGCTCCTTAGACAGCACCTTCCAAGCACACGACCTCCACCAACTAGAAGGACAAGGGCAGCAAATACATGGGAACACCACCACCTGCAAGTCCCCCTCCAAGTCACACACTATCTTGATTGGAACTATATCGCAGTTCCTTCATTCTCGCAGTCAAAATCCTGGAGCTCCCTTCCTAACATCACTGTGGGTCTACCTACACCAAATGGACTGCAGCGGTTCAAGAAGGCAGCTCACCACCACCTTCTCAAGGGAAATTGGGGATGGGCAATAAATGCTGGCCTGGCCAGCGTCGCCCACATCCCATGAATGAATAAAAAAAAGACTGGCTGAGGCTCCTCCAAAGATAAATTGTGGATCTCCATACCTGCGTCACTCGCAGTCACACACTCCTGTCCCTGCCGACGGTCTAATTTTGATGTAATTAATCTAATTGGTGTGACTGTCTCCTGAAAACAGTGTCCAGGTAACTCCCCCCATTTCTGATGTGTCGCAGTGTCCGCAGCGGGGACTCCAGCTCATCAACTCTGACCCGAAGGCCCTTGAGCGGCCAACACTTTGCTGCAGATGTGACCACCGTGGATCGCACCGGCGTCCACCATGTCCCACATACTGCAGCTGCAACACATCATCTGCCCAGCCATCTCTATTCTATTTAATTAATTAATTTGGATCTCAGTATTTTAAAAAAATAATTATTTAAGTGAACACTCAACGTGTAATGATTCAAAACAAAAATAGAGACACGGAGGATGTACCCACCAGTCAATTACCAGCTCTCTTGTGGCGTCACACTTCGATTCTTTTGGTCAAGCAGGTCCACAGTACAGAGCCACTGTTTCTTTTTTTTTTAATCCCCGTCTCCTCACCCCTGTTGCCGCTCTCACTGACGCCGCTCTGGTCTTGCTTCTCGCGTCTCTGAATTTAAACATTAGCCTGTAATCATTGGAAAAGAAAAATGTCCTTCTCATTTACCACTTTCATGTTAGAAGGGCGGCACAGTGGCGCAGTGGTTAGCACCGCAGCCTCACAGCTCCAAGGACCCGGGTTCGATTCCGGGTACTGCCTGTGTGGAGTTTGCAAGTTCTCCCTGTGTTTGCGTGGGTTTTCTCCGGGTGCTCCGGTTTCCTCCCACAAGCCAAAAGTCTTGCAGGTTGATCGGTAAATTGGCCATTATAAATTGTCACTAGTATAGGTAGGTGGTAGGGAAATATAGGGACTGGTGGGAATATGGGGTTAGTGTAGGATTAGCATAAATGGGTGGTTGATGTTCGGCACAGACTCGGTGGGCCGAAGGGCCTGTTTCAGTGCTATATCTCTAATCAAGGGTTTATCAAGCTGGAAATTGGACATTTAACACAATTTTATTAACAATCTTCCACTTTTCTCCTCACATTTTAAGCTCAGCGATAACGACCTCCACATTCGGGCAAAGGGTTTTTACTGCTGCGATAAAGTGTCACTTGTTTCCATTTGCTCCCTGACTGTTTCTTTCCTCAGCTCTACTGGGGTATTCAGAGGGATTTTTGTTCATCGCTTGTCCAAATTCAGGAGGTTCCAGCTCCTCTGCAGCTGCTGTCCTGGAGAAATCAACTGTATTTAAAATGTTTCCCTCTATTTGGCGAGATGAGGAAAAACTGTTTACATAACAGAGGAGAGAAACTAATAGGCAGGGAGTTGTTATGTTCTGGAATTCACTATCTGATGGGTTTCTCAAAGCAGATTCAATATTAACTTTCAAAAGCCAACAGGATCAAAACTTCAATTACTCTTAGATATAGTAGAAAAGATACCAGCATGGAAAGATAGGTGAGAGAGACCGATGGCATAACTTTAGTGATGAACAACTCAACACAACCTATTTAGAGAGTGTTTATGTGTGAATGATTGCATGAGTTTTATTTAATGATGTTGCTTTATTTATACATTACCTTTAATCAATCAAAATGATTTCACAAACATCAGCCAGTTTAATGTTACAACTGTTTACATAGTTGGAAAATAGCCATTTAACGCAAATTGTATTGCAATTCTTTTATTCAGCATCTCAGGTTTAAATAAAGTAAATACCCCAAACCAGTGGAAACTTCCAAACTCATGAACACAGAATTTCCCATCAGCTATTGCTCAGCATCTCCATCCGCTGGTGGCCATGCCTCAGTGCACTTACTGTCTTTCTCACCATCCACGTCTGCTGGAGTACCTGCCGCACTGCAGTTTCTGCCCCAGTCTCACCATCTCCATCTACTGGTGTCCCTGTCTCACTGCAACTTCTGTTCCTTTCATCATCTCACAATCACTGTGATTTGTCGCTATGTCCATTTTGCTCTGCGTCCAGGCAGGGTTTGGTTGAATCCAGCTGAGATTTTCAGTGATGCCTTTGTGTGAAGTCCCACCTCAATCGGTCAGTTTATTAATAAAATATAATCTCAGAATCATATTTAAATCATTTCAGGGCTCATTGCTGTGAATATAAAATATGCTTTTGATCATGTGTGGAGGGTAGGGAATGAAATATGAATGGGATTTAGTTCCAATCTTCGAAACCTTCAGCTCTTTCCATGATTTCACTTATTTAACAATGAGATTGAGAAAGTAATTCACTGCGTTCTTCAGCCCCTGTCTGAATTTAGTCTGGGTCGCTGCGTAAATACATGTGTTGGTTCAGGAACTGACAATCTGCAGCATCATTGATGATTTATTTGTGATAAAGTGAGGGTCAATGTTGGAGGAAATGTACTGAATATCTGCAATTCGGCTGTAAATGATAACCACAACCAGTGTGATTCAAAACATTATAAAACTGCCAGGACTACTGAAGAGTAAAATAATTGTTTTTCTGCGATTCTCCATCTCGGGGACCTTGTGATTCTTTCTTCCCATTAGCTCCTTGCTTATCCGATATCTGTGGGATGCTTATAGTGTCCTCCAACGTGAAGACCGATGCAAAATATTGGTTTAAATTATCTGCCATTTCCCTATTCTCTGTTATCAACTCTCCAGTCGCATCCTCCAAGGGTCCCACACACACTTTAGCTACTCTCTTTCTTTTTATATAACCGTGGAAGCTGTTGCTGTTTGTTTTTATATTTCCTGCCAATTTGTTTTCATAATGGATTTTCTGCTTCTTTATCAGCTTCTTAGTCATCCACTGCTTGTTGCTAAAATATTCCAAATCCTCCGGCCTGTCATTAGCTTTTGATGCTTTGTATGACTTCGTTTTTGATTGGCTGCTCTCCTTGACGCCTTTGTTGACCACCGGCGTTCATCCTTCTCATCAGGTCTTTCTTTTTGACCTGGATACTTTTTTTTGCTGTGCATTATGAAATATCTGTTTAAATGTCTGCCACTGCACATCCACTGACCTTCCCCTTAGTTTTTTTGTTCCAGCCCTCTTCAGACAACTCTTTCTTCATACCTCCATAATGTTCTTTGTTTAAGTTGAGGTCATTAGTTTGAGACCCGAGTTGCTCGACTTCAAACTGATTTTGAAATTCTTCCATGTTGTGATCATTACCCCCGGATGATCCTTAACTATGATATCTCTTATTAATCCTACCTCATTACACATTATTAGATTTAAATAGCCTATTCCCAGGTAAGTTCTGCAACGTATTGCTCTCAGTAGCAATCCCTGATGCACTCTATAAATTCGTCCTCCATCTTACCTCTGCCAATCTGATTTGTCCAGTCAGTCTGCAGATTAAAATCACCCATGACAATTGTAGCGCCCTTCTTACACGCCTCCATTGTGTCCGATTTAAAATTTGTCCTCCAGTGAGGCATCTCTTCAGGGGCTGATAGACGAACCCCACAAGTGAAGTCTTACCCTTGCTATTCCTTATTTCCACCCAAAATTGCATCTATAGCACCGTTCACCACCGTACTATTAGCTTCTTTTTTAACAAAGCTACTCCACCTCCTTTTCCGTTTTGCCGATTTTTCCAGAAGGTCAAATACTCGTGAATATTGAGTTCCTAGTCTTGGTCACCCTACAACCACGTCTCTATAATAGCTATCATGTCATATTCATTTACTTATATATGTGCCATCAAATCATCTATCTTTATATAAATGCTGTTTGCATTCAGAAAAAAAGCCTTAAGCTTTGACTTTTTACCATTATTATACATTGTGGTTCTAATTTCTGCTTAACGCTTCAGCTTATATTTTCTGCCCCTTCCTGTCACACTTTGATTACTTGTTGCTTCCTCATGACCCTGCAGCTCTTCTCTCTTGCTTCTTCCTTGACTTATTTAAACTTCCCTTCAATTGACCCGACCACTACCCTCCCCACCCTCCACCTGACACACCCCGCCCCCCCACCGCCCCCCAACTAATAATTTTAAAGTCCGATCTACAATCCGAGTTATACGATTCGCCAGGACACTGGTCCCAGCTTGGTTCAAATTAAGCCTATGCTAACGGAACACCTCTCACCTTACCCAGTACTGGTGCCATTGTCACATGAATCAGAACCTATTTCTCCCACAGCAATCTTGGAGCCACGTGTTTACCTCTCTGATCTTATTTTCATAATACCAATATGCATGTGGCTCAGGTCGTAATCCGGGTATTATTACCTTTGTGGTTCTGTTTCTTAATTTAGCCCCGAGATGCACATAGTCCATCAGCAGAACCTCTTTCCTAGGCCCACCTATGTCGTCGGTACCTAACTGGATTACAACAACTGGATCCTTCCCCTCCCACTCCAAGTTCCTCTCCAGCCCAGAAGAGATGTCCTTAACATTGGAACCAGGTAGACCACGCCGCCTTCAGGACTCATTGTCTTTGCTGCAGAGAACCATATCTATTAACCTAACAATGCTATCCCCTATTACTACTATATTTCTCTTCTCACGCCTCACTTGAATGGCGCTCTGAACAACTGTGATGTGCTCAGTTCATTCATCCTCCCTGCAGTCTGTGCCCGCGTCCACACTGGGAACAAGAACCTCTTACCTATTGAAACAGGGGACTGGCTAAGTCTCCTCCAAAGCTAAACTCGGGATCACCATACCTACCTCAATCGCAGTCAGACCCTCATGTCCCTGACCATGGTCCAAGTTTGAGTTAATTAATCTAAGAGTGTGACTGTCTCCTGAAATACTGTGTCCAGGTAACTCTGCCCCTCCCTGGTGGGTCGCACAGTCCGCAGCTCGGACTCCAGCTCATCAAATCTGAGTCGGAAGTACCTCGAGCAGCTAACACTTGCTGCAGATGTGGTCACCGTGGATCGCACCAGCGTCCACCATCTCCCACATACTACAGCTGCAACAGCAACACATTGCCTTCCCAGCCATTTCTATTCTATTTAATTAAGTAATTTGGATGTTAAATATTATAAAAGTGAATTTCTTACCTGTACTCTTCTGCTGTAATAATTTCTTGATTTAAGCCACTTGACGAATCAAAAGAGACACCGTCAAGATACCCACCAATCACCTACCTGTTTTCCTGAGATGTCACACCTCGGCTCTGACAGGTGGAGAGAGGCAGAAGGGATTCTCTGCCGCCGCTTTTTATCTCCCACCGCCGCTGCCCTTCTCACGCAGGTCCGCTCTTCATGTCGTTCTCCCGACTGAGTAACGATTATGCTCTGCTGATGAATAACTGAAATATTTAGAATTAAAGTGCAAAAACACTTTAATTTCTGATCAGATTCTCCTGCTCTCCCAACATACCCCGGAATCCACAGGGATAGTGTGGCACAGTAAAACAACAATATATTGTATCGAGGAATTGGTGCATATTTAGTACTGGAAATACAATATAGGCAATAATATTGACAAAGGCACAAATTCCAGCTAAAACATTGAATAAATGTGTCATTATTATCTTACGTTATTTCCATTGGACATCAACACATACATTATATACTGCAGCAATGTGTCCACATTAACTAAATGGCAGTGGCGGAAGCAGTTACAAGAAATGCAGATTAAAGAGATAGATTTGTTATTGGTCACCCGATGTATTCTAAACCTTCTTTAATCGGAGATGAAAATGTGAGGCGGTTACAAAAGGACCTTTGCATAAACTCTTCATTAATAAACAATGGTTTTAATCTCTGTAACAGTGTTGGGAATTGCATGTGGAGTAATATATCTCAGTATTTGTATCGACAGAGAAATGGTCCGAAATCAATTCTGTTTGGAATTTTAATTAAACAGAAAACACACACTGTCAGACAAAATATAGAGAAAAAACAAATCTATTTATTTCAACGCAAAGTAAAATGACGTTTGATTAAAACGAAGTGATGTTTATATAGTAAAGCAAAGCACATTCATCATGTTCACACTGTTGGGAAAGTTCATGCCATTCTCTCAGGTTTAACACGGAATATTTTCCACCAGTCTGTGATCCACCGCCTGCAAATATCATATGCAGGATTTGAGACTGAATTTTACCTTAAAAGAAAAAGAAAATTACTTGAAAGTTTTACAGCAATGCTAACCATCAAACAAACACATCAAATGCAGTGTATGATTTCCTCAGAATAGTCCTGCTTCAATAAGCCTCCTATTTCCTCAGTAAATACAGCAAATGTTCTCTCTTATATTTTGGAATCAATGACCGTTGAAAACACCATTAATTATCATACTAATATCGGTAACAGCCGGGACTGCACATTGTCAGCACAAATACATGTAACAAATAATGAAGCATTGGTCTTACCTGGGTGATGGAGATGTAAGATATTGACCGATACAGTCACTGTCCATCGTTGGTGGAATGTCTGCTGTTGTGAACGTGTCACAGTGAACTTCCTCATTGTTTTCAGGAATGGAGGGAACCAGTGTTTACCGGGATCAGTGCGGGTCTGAGAGCTGTATACTGTGGAGAGAAAGATTATGCATTAATGATTGGACTGAAAGCGAGTTCAGTGCGGGTCTGAAAGCTGCATACTGTGGAGAGAAAGATTATGGATTAATGAATGGTCTCAAAGCGGGTTCAGTGTGGTTCTGAGAGCTGTATACTGTGGAGAGAAAGATTATGGATTAATCAATGGACTGAAAGCGGGTTCAGTGCGGATCTGAGAGCTGTATTCTGTGGTGAGAAAGTTTATGGATTAATGATTGGACTGAAAGCGGATTAGTTGCGTGTCTGAGAGCTGTGTATTGTGGAGAGAGAAAAAATAAGAATTAATGATTGGACTGAAAGCGGATTAGTTGCGTGTCCGAGAGCTGTGTACTGTGGAGAGAAAAAAATACGGATTAATGATTGGACTGAAAGCGGGTTCAGCGCGGGTCATCGATATATGTGTCAGTAACATAAAGGGGACTGGAATTTGTTGGCCTTTGAATGTTTTCAAGCTTCATTCACCGTGTTGTTATATTTCCACTGGGTGATAGCAGATGAAGTGGATCTGCTTTGCTTGAATCAGGGTGTTCAGTGTGAGCACTTGAAGGATTTGCAGTGGGAGTGTTAATAAGAGAGATGTCACACACAGAATAGCATCAGGATGTCTTTTCTAAAATAAGTCAAGCTTTTATTATTCTAATTTCCTTTCATAACAACATGAATTTAAATCAAGCAGCGGTCTGTGAGATCGCCGATTGGAATGAAATTCAAAGTAGTGACAGAGAGCTGGTGACAGTGGGAGTTTAACTCACCGAGAGTGGAGAGATCACCGCCGGCACTTGTCAGTGTGAAGAGATCATCAGGACCACTGTCCAGCAACAAGTGACCATCCTGAGTGTCAATGGCTCCAGTCTCAATATCATCATAATCACCCGGAACCAGACCTGAGAGGAAATAATGATTTTCACAGAAATCAAATGGTAACACTGAACACTTAGAATGATATTATTAAATGTTAATCGATTTGGGCCGGCTAGGGTAGATTGTGATCTTCAGCTGTAGCAAGATTAGAGGAGAGCGAATGGTAGGATCATGTCATGTGGCTGTAGTTGAGTCTTCCTAGGCCAGTGACGTGCTTAAAAGACAGCCAGCAATCGATTGAACGGCAGGAGCTCTGAAGGACATTGGGTGGGAGGACTGACAACTGGTGTGCTTGGCAGATGGCAGCAGCCAGATCAAGGGTGGCGCCCAGGTTTTCTCCTGCCACGCTGCAACTTCTCATCCAGGCAGCAAAGGCAAGGAGGGAAGCGCTTTGCGCTTGGGACAGGTGGAGGAGACCAGCTAGGCAGGCAGGGAGGGCATGGCAGGAGATTGAGCAGGAGGTGAGCAGCCGTGAGGTGGTCCCATGTAAGAGGCTGCAGTGCAGGAACAGGATCAATGCCATGATGTACTTAGGCAAGGTGAGTGATATACTGAACATTAGCTGGCAGCCTTAAATGCCAGAGAAAAATGAAAATGAAACTGGAGAAGGGGTCTCCCCACTGAGTCTGCAACAATGACCAGGCAGCAGCATTGGCTGCCAGAGGTATATTAACCTCTATGTGCAGGACACTGGACAGTCACAGCTGAGCCCTGCACCTCCAACACTGAATGGCTGCATGCAGCAGACATCGTTGAGGTGCCATGATGAACAGTGAGGCTTCCACTAACAAAGGTATGGTGCATGTCTATGACGAGTAAATGCCAATGTTAATCTGTGTGCTTGTAGGGGAACTGAGCTCGTAATGTGCACGAAAGAAGAAGGACTGGAGGTGGCGTTCCATACCTCATAGTCCTGATGCCAATGGAGGAAGAGGCCGTGGAGCGAGGAGGCCTGGAGGCAGAGCAGCCTATGGCACAGATGGTGAACTGTATGCGGAAGCACCAGGTAGTGTGTGTCCTAATGGATGAGGGAAAAACAAATGCTGGTCAGCAATAAGCATAGCGTTGATGTGGTCATCATTGGCCTCCAGCAGCTCCAGAGAATGAGTAGTCAAAGAATGTATGCAGCACCCTCTCACCATTCCTCTCGCCCTCTCTCTCTCACAGATCAAATCGAAGCAGAGGCAGCCTTATGGACTGCTCAAATATCATTGGAATTGTTGCATGACAGCTGTTGCAACTCTCCTTTGCATTTGCGCTGGGACTTTGCGCAGGCATATGAGGCATGTCTTCAGTGGGTAGCCCTTCACAACCATTATCCAACCTTGAATTCTCATGGAAGGGCTGTAATTCTCGTGCACCTCAGATTGCCTTAGAATGAATGCATCGTGATCGCTTCCAGGGAACTTTACACAGACACATAAGAAGAACTTACAATGTTCCCAAACCATGCGCACAGAGAGTAGAAGCCCATCCGATTGCTGTCTGGACTATGGAAGTCTTGATGGCCACTTGCATGAAGTCGATGGCACCCTGCATGAACGATTTCCCCAAATACCACAACAATTTCACTCTGGCTGTCCAGATTAGTGTGAAAGTGCATGTATTGGCTCGCCTTCTTGAACATGGCATTTGTGGCCATCTTGATGCACTGATGTGCCACAGACAGGGAAATCCCGCAAATGTTTCTCGAGGATCTCTGTGATGATCCTGAGGTGTAATAATTCAGTGCCACTGTGAGTATCAGTGTCGCAGGAAATGGGTGCCTACCACTTCTCATTGGGTTCAGATTCTCGTCCGGCACAGGACACACCTCAGTGGCCGCCTCTCTGGAGAGGCACAACATTCACTGACACTGCTGCTCTGACTTGTGCAGGATGCAGAACCTCTGATGGTAAACGCTCTCTGGTGCGTAGCATCTTCGCCTCTCAAGACACTGGTTGCGTGCTATTTGCGCCCTGGTCATCCACACACTCTTCCGGCCACAAGATCCTTTTCCCTCTCTGGTTGCTGCAGCCGAATTCCTGGGGACTGCAGCTCTCTCCATCTCGGATCTTCCTCCACAATGGAAGGCCTCAAAACTGGAGTCGATGAGACCTATTGTAAATTGTTGCCCTCATTTCGCAAGTCCTCCATTCTTTTTACTCTTTATACTTAAGTTGCAAGCGGGAGTGGAAACTCAACCTGAATATCTCCCATGTGCTCGCCAAGATTGGACAGCCTCCAGATAGTCCAGACCGCGATTCAGTATCTCTCACCCTCCCTATACTGCCACGATGATTCTTACATCGAAAACTGACCTTCCACTGAGCTTCCCCCTCCTTACAGATGACCAGGCTCTGAAACGCCATTTTCTTCTCGCGAATTTCACTAAATTGTGAATAGCTTGGAAAATTACCTTGCATTTCCTGTTGTATAGGCTCAGTTACCAGCCAGTCGTCTTAAAGTGCGGCCTTGACCCACCAGCTCGGGCGACTCTGGGAATATCACCCAGCAGCAAAAAACGTTGGGATTCCTTCACACTGCTATCCACCAGCATTTTGCCTCCCAGACTGTCGCCACGGTGTGACAACATTCTGCCCTCCGTTTTAAAGTCACATGCATCCCATTGAATCACCCATCCAACATGCACACAAATTTCACATTTCACCACCCAGACAAGTGTCAGAAAACATAATAATTGAATGTTTTATTCCGTTATAGTACTGGGTGCAATCAGGATGATGTTTTGGAAATCCTAATTATTTCTCCATTTTTAAAAGCAAAAATCACTCTGAAAATCTCCATGTTTTCAGCAGCATCATTTTAAGTTCTGATATATTTAGTTGCTGATTTTAGATAGCAGACAGTGTGATAGATTAAAAAAGTGATGGTATTAAGTAAAGATGTACCCACCCTGAATACTGGAAGAGTTCCCTTCAGGATTTTCTGATCCAGGATCCGTGTCACTCAAACTGTGACTGGTGTAATATTCAATCTGACTGAGGGACTCAATGGAATCAGTAACTGTTTAACACAAACATGGATGGTTGTTGGAGAGATTGAAAAGGACGTTCGAGCAAATTGCATAGTACCGACATCGTAGAAACATAGACACATAGAAAATAGGAGCAGGAGGAGGACATTCGGCACTGTTCCGCCATTCATTCTGAACATGGCTGATCATCCAACTCAGTAGCCTGTTCCCGCTATTGCCCCATATCCTTTGAACCCTTTCGCTATATCAATCTCCTTCTTGAAAACATGCAATGCTTTGGCCTCAACTGCTTTCTTTGGCAGCGAATTCCACAGACTCATAACTCTGTGGGTGAAGTAATTTCTCCTCCTCTAAGTCCTGAAAAGTTTACCCCGTATCCTTAGACTATGACCCCTGGTTCTAGACTCCCCCACCATTGGGAACATCCTTCCTGCATCTACCCTGGCAAGTCCTGTTAGAATTGTATGAGATCCCCCCTCACTCTTCTGAACTCCAGCGAACATAATCCTAACCGACCCAATCTCTCTTCATACGCCCGTCTCGCCATTCCAGGAATTGGTCTGGTAAATTTTCGCTGCACCCCCTTTATAGCAAGAACATCCTTCCTCTGGTAAAGAAACCAAAACTGCGCATAATATTCCAGGTGTGGTCTCACTAAGGCCCTGTATACTTGCAGAAAGATATCCCTGCTCCTGTACTCGAACCCTTTCGCTATGAAGGCCAACATGCCATTTGCCTTTTACCTCCTGTTTCACCTGCATACTTATTTTCAGTGACTTGTATAGGTGCCGTTGCATATTCCCCTCTCTCAGTTTATAGCCATTCAGTTAATAATCTGCCTTCCCGTTTTTTCCACCAAAGTGGATATCCTCACATTTATCCTCCCGCTTGTCCATGAATATGCTCCCCAACGTAACCTTTCACCTGATCTCATGCTTGGTATCGTCTGTAAACTTCTGCTAGGCACTTCTCCAGTGAGGATACTAGGATCCATCTTATCAGCTTTAAGAATGTATTATTTCAGAGCCTGTGCTGGTTCTATCGTTGGCAGAGATACAGCACTGAAACAGGCCCTGCGACCCTCCGAGTCTGTGCCGACCATCAACCACCCACTTGTACTAATCCCATATTCCTACTACATCCCCACCTGTCCCGATATTTCACTACCACCTACACTAGGGGCAATTTTATATTGGCCAATTTACCTATCAAACTGCAAGTCTTGGGCATGTGGGAGGAAACCGCATCACCTGGAGGAAACCCACGCAGAAACAGGGAGAACTTGCAAACTCCACACAGGCAGCACCCAGAATTCAACCCGGGTTGCTAGAGCTGTGAGGCTGCGGTGCTAACCACTGCGCCACTGTGCTACCACTAGTTCTAGCTATATATATATTATCAGAGGTGTCAATTATTAAGAGTCCCATTTCTTGTAATAATTCGGGAGTGAGTTGGATGGGTGAAATATGAGCGGAAGCTTTGTTTTGGAATGTGGAAACCGATTAGACAGTTCGAGAATGGATGGCCATAGATAGAATCTGAATGGCTCGAATTATAACCAATGGATGAAGGAAGATAATATTTTAAATGTCGGAATTTACGAATTCCAGAGCACATTGAATAGAGCAAATCAGCAAAAACGATTACGCTTTATTTCTAATAAGGCCACTTGACATTCCTTGCGAAGCTGCAGTGAACTAGAGTCTTGCAAGGATATGCCACAATATCTGGGATCCTGTGTTGGTTCTGCGGTAAGGTATAAGGCTCACCTCTTCTGAATGACTTTTCCTGTATAACCACCATCAGTGAGATCAACTCACAGACCAGCAGGACTCCGAAGCAGACCGCAACTAGGATGGAAGTAGTTTTATATCCCTGTTCTTTATGCAAACAATACAGAAAGGTTTAACAGAGACACAATCCATCTTGCATGATAACATATTTGCCATAAGTATTTAATAATTATATACACTGCTTCAGAACAATGAGTCAAGCTCAACATTCCCTAGTATGTGTGGTGCACATTGCACCAGAGGAACGTGTGAGCCAGTCTATATTACAGAGACAGTGGCCCCATGTTTCTGCTGAGTACAGGACAGTTCAGGTCCAGCCAGAAACTGGGGTTAATGGAACTCCAACCAGACGCTTGGAAATATGCAGTGAGGAAAATATGCTCCAGTCAGTCAGTGAGAACGTGTATCATATTATCTTCCGAAAATGGCAAATATACTAAATAAACTAATACAAACCTTAACGCTAGCTGGAATACTAATAATGGTAAGTACCTGCAGATGTGGACGGGAAAGCAATTGGAGGCACATCGAACCTTGTGGACGATATTGTACAAAAGGTTCAGGAAGATGAAATTTCAGCACTTTACATTAAAAGGATAAATACTGTTCTTAACGTCCCGAACGAGTCAATTTAAACAAGACAAAGAACCCTAACCCCGCTCTCCAAATCCTGCCACCCTCACTGGAACAAATCACACTGGCATCTTCCTTGCGATCGCAGTCAGATTGACCCAGCGAGGAGGAAGGACAGTCGGCCAGAGAAGATTCGCTTCCGGTGCACTTCACCTGATCCAGCCATATAACCCTGGAAGAAGTAACACCTCCTGGGGCTAGTAGAGCGTGGACACAACCCAGCTGTCTGCAGACAACATTGGCATCAACCATATCCCAGGAGTAATCACACACCGCGCCTCAGCTGTTATTTCACGAGATCTCCACTCTCCCAGAGCAGTTGTTGTTACCTCCAAACAGGCGCAACCATTGTTCCGAATCTGTCAAAGGGAATTAATGATTCTTATTGATGTAGTATAAGACAGGAGTACATGTCAGATAGTTCCTGAAAGCACTGTGGGTGTACCTATATCACCTGGATTGCAGCCGTTCAAGAAGGCAGCTCACCACCACCTTCTCAAGCGCAATTCGGGATGGGAAATAAATGCTGGACTAGCCAGCAACGTCCACATGTCAGGAATGAATAGAAAAAATGTTTGTACAATAAAGAGGATGTCGTACCTGTTGAAAGTGCACGTTTACAACCATATTCTCGAATGTGGTCCTTTGATCTGTGGGTCTGCTCCACAGTTACTTTTGCTTGTGTGGAGAAAAGAAACATGCTGACTGTATCAGACATCAATGTTTGGAATGACACTCGCACATTGACAGGTTTATTGTGATACCTGCACAAACCTGGAAAATAAGAGTGAGAATGATATATAGGAGCAAAGAGATCTAGGGATACGGAGAAACGAATTGCTTATAACGTGTCAGAGACCAACGCTAGAGGTCATAACTAGAAGAGAGTCATCAAAAAACTAAATCTGAAATTTTGCAGAATCGTTTTATACAGAGGGTGTGAATCGAATGTGGAACTTGGAGGCGAATAGCACAGATGTGTTTAAAGTGAAGGTTGATAAGGACATGAGGGACAAAGAAATTGGAGGACATGCAAAGAGGGTTGGATGCAGTAATTTGGGGTGATACTCGTGTGCAGCATAAATACCACATAGGCCAGTTGCGCCAAAATGCCCTGATTCTGTACTGTACATTTATTGTGGTCACGACCAGAACAACGCACTTTAATTCAGTCCCCTCAGTCCACAGGTTGCAACATATTATTAAGCTTTCACACCCAATTGGATAACAGCGAATTTAAACAAACTGGTAACCCCAGAAATGCAACAGGCCAAACCAGGTATCTTCAGACAACAGCAAATTTACTATTTATGAAGAAATAAATTTTAAACACCATGAAGACAAACCTGTGTCTAAAGACAGTAGAACTCCAAATTTCATTCTATCTCCCCATGCACACGCATACATTCAAAAATAACTGTAGTTAATTGGTTTTAATAGTCATGTTGTTAAAAATTAGTTGCTTCTTAAGAATAAATGAAATAAGCAAGTCTTTGTGGATTACGTTCCTGATGGATGAGGTATTCGAATGGGGAATTAGTCAAAGACTACGACAAGTCTTCACAAGGAATTGATGCAGTAGTCCATTCTTAATAGGCAACAACAGTTCTGTCAGCAATACAAACGGTTTATTGGGGAAAAAAGGAGGCTTTTCTTCTTTAGGCCCGCAGTTCCCTCTTGAATCTTTGCTGAGAGAGAATAAACAGCTTCTTTCTCGTCAGAGTGCCTAGCTGGAGAGTTTGGTTTCAAGGCAGATTTGCCAACTTTACACAATTAACTAGAAACATCATACCATGTAAACTTTATCTCCTGCTGTTGCCTTTGTAACGAAAATGCAATTGCTGGCACACAATTCCAGAACTTTCTATCCCTATGGCACTATTTTCAACAGAGACATAAAGGCACACACTGTTGTTAATCCGACGTAAAAACAACACCTTCCAGGATGGTGAAATGAAATGTCATTCCTGCAATGCATTCATTACAATGCAAAAACTAAAAGATATTCGAAACTGGGATAAAAGTAACATTTTCTGCCGTATTGAAACACAATTAATTCTACTGATAACTTACAGAATTCTCTTTTTACCATCGCAATCCATATAATTTAATATGGTCAAATTGGGGACAAGGTGTCAACGACAGCATTATTTTTCCTCGATATATGTAAAATGTTTAGATGATTAGGCTGTAATAACAAACTCCATCTAAATATTCTAACATTTCGTTTTAGTTTACACGAATTTTAATGTGTTATGGACATTAGAATTAGAATTAGAATTAGAACATTACAGCGCAGTACAGGCCCTTCGGCCCTCGATGTTGCGCCGACCTGTGAAACCATTTGACCGACACTATTCCATTTTCATCCATATGTCTATCCAATGACCACTTAAATGCCCTTAAAGTTGGCGAGTCCACTACTGCTGCAGACAGGGCGTTCCACGTCCATACTACTCTCTGAGTCAAGAAACTACCTCTGACATCTGTCCAATATCTATCACCCCTCAACTTAAAGCTATGTCCCCTCGTGTTTGCCATCACCATCCGAGGAAAAAGACTCTCACTATCCACCCTATCTAACCCTCTGATTATTTTATATGTCTCTATTAAGTCACCTCTCATTCTCATTCTCTCCAACGAAAACAACCTCAAGTCCCTCAGCCTTTCCTCGTAAGACCTTCCCTCCATACCAGGCAATATCCAAGTAAGTCTCCTCTGCACCCTTTCAAAAGCTTCCATATCCTTCCTCTAATGCGGTGACCAGAACTGCACGCAATACTCCAGGTGCGGTCTCACCAGAGTTTTGTACAGCTGCAGCATGACCTCGTGTCTCCGAAACTCGATCCCCCTACTAATAAAAGCTAACACACCATATGCCTTTTTAACAGCCCTATTAACCTGGGTAGCAACCTTCAGGGATTTATGCACCTGGACACCAAGATCTCTCTGTTCATCTACACTACCAGGAATCTTCCCATTAGCCCAGTATTCTGCATTCCTGTTACTCCTTCCAAAGTGAATCACATCGCACTTTTCAGCATTAAACTCCATTTGCCATCACTCAGCCCAAATCTGCAGCCTATCTATGTCCCTCTGTACCCTACAACATCCTTCGGCACTATCCACAACTCCACCGACCTTAGTGTCATCCGCAAATTTACTAACCCACCCTTCTACACCCTCTTCCAGGTCATTTATGAAGATATTACATATTAGTATTTATTTATAGTCTTAGCAGACATATATTTCAAAATGTTTGAGAGCCAGCAAAAGTCTTCATGTTTCTTCTTCCACAGTGGAATACATTCTTTGATGACAATTTAGTTTTCTTGAAAAGTACCCTACTGGCTTCTCTGTGCCTGATTCGTCATCCTGCAATAGTACTGCAGCAGCCCCCATGTCGCTAGCAACAATTATTATTTTAAAGGGTTTAGCAGAGTTCGGAGCAGCTAACACTGGCTCTATGTCAAGATTTCCTTCAGCTTTTCAAAAGCTGTGTGGCATCCATTTGAGCATACTGCATTGTTTTACCTTTTTTGCAGTAAATTGGTTAATGGAGCAGCCACAGTGCTAAGAGTCTGGATATTTTCTGTAAAAACGGCACATCCCTAAAAACCTCATTATTTCCCGCCTAGATTTAGCGACAGGTAACTCGAATAAGGCTTGTACCTTTGCCGTATCGGCAATAACTGTCCTTGCCCCGCTATGTGTCTGAGCTAAGTTACTCTTATTTTTCCCAGTTCGATTTTTGCCAGTTTTATCACTTGGTCCATGGCTTGTAACTTTTGAAACATAATTTCTGGATGGTTTAAGTGCTCTTGCCAAGTGTTGCTGCATATTCGTACATCATTGAGATACATTGCATAGTCGGGAACACCTGAATCATTAAATATTGAAAAGTGGCTGGGGAGTTCTTTTAGCCTGAATGACATCAAGTGGCCTCATAAAGACCGTCAGGTGTTAGAAAAGCTGATAGCTCTGTCTCGAGGAGAGAAATAAACTTGATCGTATTCTTTTAACATGTCGATCTTGGGAGTACATCTGGTCCTGCCGACCCTTTCAATATAGTCTTCTCAACGCGGAATTGGGTAGGAGTCTGCCATCATTACCTCATTGATTTTTCTGCAGTCCATACAAAATTGGGTTCACCCTTCAGGTATAGATACTCGCCCAAAATAAAACCAAAATACTGCTAAATGCTAGAAACCTGAAATAAAAACAAAAAGTGCTGGAAATAATCAGCAGGTCTGGCAGCACTATCAGTTTAGTCCCGTTACTCCACAGGTCGCAGCCCATGATTAAGCTTTCACACCCAATTGGAAAACAGCCAAAATAAACACCCTGGTAACCCCTGAATAAAAGAGACCAAGCCAAATACCTTTAGACACAAACAAATTAACTATTTATTTTAAAAAAATCTTAAACACTATTAAGATAAACCTATGACTAAAGACCTTTTTATTTTAAACTCACTCCCCACATTCGCACACAAGCATTCTAAACGAGCAGGAGTTAACTAGTTTTAAAATTAGTGCGTTTGAAATTCAGCTGCTTCTCAAGTAGGAATGAAATAAGGAAGCCTGTGGATTACATTCCTGGTGGATGAGGCATTATTATGTAGAAATAGTTAAAGGCCACTCGAAGCCGTCATGAGGATTGGATGCAGTGGTTTGTTCTTAACAGGCGTGAAACTTTTCGGCTGCGGTAGGCAACAACAGTTCCTTCAGCAATACAATTTCTTGAAAAAAGATGGCATTTCTTCTTTAGGCAATTAATTCGGCTGGCGCTCTCCATTGAATTTTTGCTGAGACAGAATAAACAGCTCTTTTCTCTTCAGTACGTTTCGCTGGTGAGTCTGCTTTCAGCCGCTTTTTTTTCAGTTTTACACACGGTTAAGTAGCAACATTACACCATGTGACCTTTCTCTCCTGTTGCCGCCCATGTAACAAGAATGCAACTTCTGTCACACTGTGCCTTAGAAATTCCAGAACGTTCTCTCCCTTAAAGGTGCTCTATTTTTAACAGTCTTAAAGGTGCACACTGTTTTAAATCCGGAGGAGAGAAAAGATACAAGTCCACGACATATTTTAGGCAATTCTATATCAATACTTCTGTTTGAATACCCTTTTAACCACCAAAGAAAATGAGTATATTCATAGCACCCTTACCTGAACACATGATCCTCACATCTTCTTTATGAGAACAGTCGTTGTTACCCCACGATGCTGGAGGACATTCCCAGAGAAATTTTTCGTTACCGAATCAGTTCAGTTCATCCAACAAAACTGGCCCTGAGCCTGGTTCAGAAGAAGCAGGAAGTGCCATGTCGAATGCTCTTCCACAACCCAGCTGCTTGCAAACCAAGTTAGCCTCCACCAGATCCCAGGAGTCATCACAAACTGAGCCCCATGTCTCATTGTAATATATCTCCACTCGGCCAGTACATGGGCTCCCACCATCGGGCAAACCTAACTGCAAATGGTCTGTTGGACAACAATATAGGAGAATTCTAATCACAATAGGCATTCACCTCATCACTCAATCCAACTCATTGTACCATCACCAGCTAAAAATAAACATTCTAAATTCACATGTAACAGGTAAATGAAACTATAAAACATAATATCTGTCTACACATACCTATTACAGATAATGTAAAGCACAGAAATGTTTCAGCTATCCAGCAACATCTGGCCCTGACAGGCTCTGGCCTCCAGTCCCCCTTTTATGCTTCAAACCTTGTGTACGTTGTGGTACAGGCAATCGCTCACACGTTTAACCGTCTATTTATGCTCATGTTATATAACTGTATCTGTTCCCTGTCTATGTATGTTACCCTTATTTATTATCTTGGTCCGACATTTACTGCCATCTCCTATTTCCTTTATCTTGAATACTTGGTGACTTGCATTTATCTAGCGCCATCAACGTAATACAACATCCCAAGACGCTATACAGGAGTGATATCAAAGGAAGTTTGACACGGAGCACCGAAGAATATATTAAGTCAGATGACCAAAAGCTAAGTCAAAGAGTTAGTTTTTATGGAGCGTCTTCAAGCAGGAAAGATAGGTTGACAGGCAGATAAAATTTAAGGAAGTAATTCTGGAGCATGTGACCTTCGCAGCTGAAGACACGGCCACCAATGGTGCGCAATTAAAATCAGGAATGCTCAAGGAGCCAGAACTGGGAGCTGTCAGACTGGAGCCGATTGCAAAGAAAGGAGCTGTGAGACCAGGAAGGGATTTGAAAACAAGGATGAGGATTTTTAAATCGCGCATTGCTGGGCAATGTAGGTCAGTGGGCATAGGCCAGATGGCTGACTGGCACTTGGTCGAGACAGCAGAGTTTGCCGAGTTTGTAACTAGGGAAGACAGCCAGGAGTACATTGGAATCATCGAGTCTAGAGGAACAAAGCAATGGTAAGAATAGATAAGGGTAAAGTCAGGTGATATTATGGAGGTAAAAATAGACAGTGTTTGTGATGGTAAGGATATGTACGTGGAGTTAAATATAATACCAAGGTTACAAGCAGTCTGGCTTAGTCACAGACAGTTGGCATGGGGAGAAACTGAGTTGGTGGCAAGGGAACAGATGCGATGGGGACTGAAGACAATGACTTCTATCTTTTATATACTGAAATGTAGGAATTTTCTGCCAATGCAGTACTGAATGTGAGACTGGAATTCTGACAGTTTCCAGATAGTGGTGGGATCAGGAGTGTTGGATTTGAGGTATAGTTGGGTTCTATGAGATACATGTGGAAACTAAGGCTGTCTTTTTGGATATCACTGAAAGGCAGCATGTAAATGAGAAATTAGGTGTCGAAGGATAGTTCCTTTGGTGACTTTACAGAGGTGGGAACAGAAGCCATTGCAGGCAACTTTCAGACTATGACTGAATAGATAAGACTGGAAGCAGCAGAGTGCAGTTCCACCCAGCCAGGTATTACTCGAGAGGACTGGGAGCAGAATTCCATGATCAACCATATCAAAAGCTGCAGACAAGCCAAGAAGGAGGAAGAGGAGTCGTTTACATTTGTCACAATCACTTTGGATGCATATTGTGACTTTGATAAGAGTGGTTTTGGTACTGTGGTGTGGCGAGAAATCTGATTTGAGGAATTGAAACATGCAGCTCCATATTTAGTAGAAATAGGGTGTAAACAGCAAGATGCGGATTTCATCGACAGCATAAGTCCAGAGAGAACGTGAAGGACTCGAGGAGAGAAACAAGCAATGCGAATTCAGGATGATGGCATGGGGGGCGTACACTTATAGGAGGTTAGCCCTGGTGGGTTGGGGAAGAAAGGGAAGCAGCGGAGGCGACTGAATGGATGTTTTTGAACTTTGCAACAGAAAGGTTCACGAGCTCCTCTCAGTTGATTTTGGAGTTGAAGGTGAATGAGGCAGGGGAATTGTCCAGCAGGAAGATTTGTGATGGAGAAGATATGCTCTGCGTGATCTTTCCCTTCGTGAATAATCTTTGACGAATGAGCAATTTTTGAAAAGAAGAGCAGGACCCGATGATGCTTCATGTGATTCATCAATTCAGGTTTATATTACCAGATAGTTCGCCAGATGTCGCCCTGCCTTTCTGTTTTAAAGTTTCAACCACCCTATTTATCATTTCCATTTCAAATCGGAGAATGAAACGTCCACAAGTACTACCCTTGAACATCAGCCTTTCCATAGAACATAGAACATAGAACAGTACAGCACAGGACAGGCACTTCGGCCCACGATGTTGTGACGAATCTTTAACCTACTCTAAGATCAAACTAACTACCTATTCTTCATTCTACTATCATCCATGTACCTATCCAAGAGTCGCTTAAATGCCTCTAATGTATCTTTTTCAACTACCATCTCTGGCAGCGCATTCCAGGCACCCACCACTCTCTGTATAAAGAACCTGCCTCTGACATCTGCAGTATCTTCGTGTAAAACTATGTTCTAGAGTTGGGGTGATTATAAAATTATCATAAATCAATTTAATGTTAATCACATAACAGAATCCCGCTGAGGAAGCTTGGCTGGCAAACTCGCAGCAGTTGGAGGCGAACGTCACCACTCGGCTGGGACACTGGACAGGGCTGCTCCGGGTGCTTTCCGACAACGGCTGAGAGCTGTTCATAAACCAATCCGTGGTCTCGATGCGGTGGTACCAGTTGGTCACTTTGGCCCCAGCTCCTGCACTCGTCACCAAGATCGTGAAGAAACCCGTCGATTTCTTCTGGGGTAAGCGGAAGCATTGGGTCTCTGCTGCGGTCTTGAGTCTCCTGATCGAGGAGGGTGGCCAGACGCTGGTGTGCCTCCGCACCCAGGCTGTTACCCTCCGCAGGCTGTTACCCTCCGCCTTCGGACCATGCAGAGCCACCTGAACATTGAGCATCCTCCCAGATGGTGTGCACTGGTGACTTTTATCCCACCAGTGTCACTGCCTTCAAGACGACACGCAGCTCCCGACGGAGACCAGAAGCCGTGCCTCACTTAGACTGTTGCCTGTCTGTTACCAGGATCTATTCCGTGTTTGAACATGGTTGGCACCAGTCGGGGCACTCATCCGACGACGAAGAAGAACGCCTCGGCTGTCTGGGCGGCCGACTGCGGGGTTGGACTAGCGGGTAGGGGAGTAGCCAAAGCCCCCGGGACACCCCTCACTGTGGATGAGCGGACCCTCGCTCAGCGGGAACTGTTCATTGGATACAGGTCCTGAAACCCTCCTCGGGACCCGGTCCAGCACAACTCGTGCCACCTCTTGGAAATGCCCTCCATGCCATTCCAATCAGCGCAGAGGGAGTTCCTTTACGAGCTGCTTCTGCACACTCTCCACTACCTCGCCCTCGTATGCCAGCCGGACACGCCCTGGCAGTCCATGTTGCCATCTGGCAGCGAAGGGAAACCCCGATGGAGGACTCTCCAAGCGAGAGCCCTCCACTTTTACATCAGGGACCTGGCTCTGGCGGAGGGTGCTGCACAGGGCAGTCCCGTGCACCAGATCTTTAAGTCGGTTCGTGGACTCCCAGGCTGCTGGCAATTTCTGCGGTTGGACGAGCCTTTGCTCATGCAATATGGAGGTGCAAGGTTGCAGCCCCTCTTTGAGTATTTGAAAGGGCTGCTCCTCAAGTTATGGCTGCACTTCAGCCCCACCCTCCTGATCTTTGGGTACCTGATGTGGAGGGGCGTGGGCCAGGAGAAGGATCTCCTCGTCAGACTGCTCCAGGGTCTGGCCAAGGTGGCAACTCACAGGTACAAGCTGCGGGCCATCGGAGGGTCCGTCCGCCCTAAATGTCTGCCCCTCTTCTGAGGGTGAATTCGCGCCCGGGTGTCCCTGGAGAAGCAGCATGCGGCGTCCACCGGCACACTGGAGGCCTTCTGCGACCGGTGGGCACCGTACGGGCTGGAGTGCATCGTCGATGCCGGGAATGGCATTTTAATTTAAGTTTTTTTGTTTCAGTTAGCTTTTCTTCAGGAAAGGAATTTTAAAATGTCAATGAAGGGAGCCTGGAATTTAAAGGGCCCCTCGACCAAAAAAAACGTGGTTCTGTACAAAGTAAAAAAAAATGGGGGTCAGATACAGAGTAAAGGTCCCTCTGCACTGTCCCAGCATACACTCCCAGGGCAGGTACAGCACTGGGTTAGATACTAATTAAAAAATAAACGGGGTTATGTACAGATTAAAGCTCCTTCAACATTGTTCAGGGTAGATGGAGAGAAGCTGGAGCTTGATGCAATTGGGCATTCATTATGGCAAAATCTCTTTCCCTCCTCCCGGAAATCATATGACAGAACAGGACTGATAGAAATTGAAGCAAGTGACATTTTGTTATTGTAGCAGATATTCATTGCATGGCTTTTCAGGTAGTTACCTGCTGAACGTTGAAAATCTGAACTGCTGAATGCCAGACTATTACAATTTGTATTAATTAGCTAGTTTATGCTAAATAAACTGTTGTAAAATTAAGATAGTTCACGGTTCATGTTAATTAAATTAATTGGAATAGTTTAGAATGACAAAAGGTTAATGCTGATCTCCAGCAATGACAGGCTCAAAAAACACAACAATCATTCAATGATAAAAATTATCAATACATAACACAACACAGACATTACTTTAACGTACCATCGGTATCACGCTCCCCCTCAACCATGCCAGAGAGTCACTCTCACGAATGGAAACATTGAAAGGCACCCGGCACCCTGCATCTTCCCTGTTCCTGAGCGAAATGCAAGAAATGGCTGTCTAATAATCTCACAAAACCAGATGAAAATTAACTATTTTTATTTTGGAGATAGCTTTCCATGTCTGTCTGTCTGTCTATCTATCCATCTATCTCATGAAGAAAGATTCTACAGCAGTCAGCAGGGATGATAGACACAGGACCATGTAAGAGTGTTATCTCTGCCAAGGGCATAACTCCAACACAGCATCTGGGACAAGACATTCCTAAAGCTGTTCAGATGGAGACTCAAACTCTCTCTACACAACTGTCTGGCAGATATTTACACGCTGTACTAAACACAAGATAAGGTGAAGGGTGAGTTCAGGGCAGAGTGATGGGCAGAGGTGTATTTACTTTGTTTACCTATCCCTTGGTGATTGGACAATTGGAATTAAAAAAATGATTGACCAGAGACTCTGATCAGCCCCTCGAAATTATGTATATAAACAAGTGGTCGGGAGGGAAATCTTCAGTCTTCTTTGCACAGAAGGGGAGCTGAGCTCAACCATGCCAAAGGGTTAATTTTCATCAGGTTTTGTGAGGTTATTAGACAGCCATTTCTTGCATTTCGCACTGAAGCTGAGCTTCAGCTGAGTGTTAATCTACAGCCTAACACTTTGGATAGCTCAAGAAGACAGAGGACCGAAGAGACCTTCAACACCTCTCCTGTCTCACCTGTCAGCAAGACTGTCACCACTGTTCTCTCACATCGTACAATCTCGGATTGGTAGACCATTCAACCTGTTCTGTTCGTATGTCTTTTCTGTGTACTTAGCTTATGTATCATCATATTAAAACTGCTGCCTCTTCAGAAACTACAATAGAAATACGCCTATGAATTCAATTCTCGTTTTTGGGTCATCTGTGACTTCCAAACCAAATTTTACACAAAGGCATGCCCAGCAGCAGGTAGTTAAGAGAAAGGCGCTGAAAGCAATTTCACAACTCAACACTGTGAGGTACAGAGAATTTAACAAGCACTCAGTGTGGTCCGTCTCCATTGCCAACTGAATTGTACAACTATTTGACACAATGTGACCGCAAACACCCCACCCGTAACCAGCTTTTTTATTTTTCAGTAACCTGTGAAGAATCTTTAAAGGGACACTTTTCAAAGAACTCTACAAGGTCTGGCAGATTGTGTCAAAACCCTCAATGTTTTGTGACAACATTCTTTGGTCTGTGGAAGACTGCAGTTAACAGTCAAAAGCCTCTGCGACCGCCGGCTGACAACATGCTAAACTTTCTGGGCGCCCTACAGTTATCGCTATCGATAAGACAGAGATGCTTCATGTCCACCTCATTGAGAAATATAATTAGACTTTTATGGGAAAATTAAAACACTTTTTCCTCCCATCTGCCTTTTGCGCTGCCATTTTCCTTTTTTTGGGCAGCAAGTATATACATGCTTTTCCCGAGACAGTTAATTAATTAGTCTGTATTGTTTTTATTTTTAACTGCTAATTTCACTTCGTTAATCTGTACACTATCTTTCACATACACGGCTGCTTTTTAAAAAAAGGTTTTTAGACTATTTGTTATCTGCCGTCGGAAGGTTATAGAATTATTTCAACGCTTCAAAAGTTCTGACACGTTTGTAAAAGATTTTAATTGTTAAAAAGCTCAGGAAGCAATTCTCAACTGATGATGAGCTGCAAGCTAACCGTAATGGGCATGTCTTCTACTCCTTACTGTCTTGGTACATTCTCTGGGCGTTGCCTCCACGCCTCTTTGCCAGCGTTCCAGTACATCAGGGAACCGTCAACCTGGATGATGAAATTCCTGCCCCAACCATCACATTAGGAAACAACAAAACAACTGTCATGAAAGTGATTCTGTTTTCTTTTTTAATAAAGTATATTTTCAATGGAATGTATGGTTAAACTGATTCAACGTTGGAGCAGGCACTTTTTTTATGAAGTCATTAGAGGACACTGAGGGAGCCGGATTGGTTATCACATGGCTTGGGTTGGGGATGGGGTGGAAACCTGGTAACAATGGCAGAGAAGTGACAAGTGCTCCTTTCATTGGACAAGCCCAGTAGTAGCAGAGCACCAGGGATGGCCAGAGGAAAATAACTGGCAAGCTTTTTGCTTGTCATTCATGTATTTATATTTCACCTTCGCGAAGGAGATAAAGTCACGTGCTGGTGAACTTTCAGAAAAAGAACAGAAGAACACAACCCAGCTCGCTTTTTGGAAAATCCCAAGAAAAGACCCTGTGAAGTCCACTGTGTCGATTTATCTTGTTTCCTGTATTAGAAGAAAGCCTGGTAAAATAATTATCAACATCCCCTAAAAAGAACTGTTTCTGGAAGATTCTAGTGATCTGTCTGCGTGTACTCGGAGGTTGGCCTGTGTGCCAGTTTGATGCAGCGTGTCTCATCTCCTATTTTTCTTCAGCGGTGGACAACTGATCTGCCCGGTGTTTTGTTGTATGTAATATTGTTCTGGTCCAACAATCTCTTATTATATATGTATATATATATATATATACATAAAGGCGGGCTAAAGTGTGGCGAGTCGAAGAGACTTAGCAGTTGGCAGGAAAAAAGACGGAGGCGCAAGGGGAGAGCCAACTGTGTAACAGCCCCGACAAACAAATTTTTCTGCAACACCTGTGGGAGAGCCTGTCACTCTAGAATTGGCACTCCAAGCGCTGCTCCACACACCACTGACCAGCTCCAGGCGCTAACCCTTTGGCACTCGAGATAAGGAGGCCAAAGATTGATATATATATATATATATATATATATGTATATATATATATATATATATATATATATATATATAGTGAAACGGCATGTGCATGTGTGTGTCTTTATGATTGTGAAGGTTCTAAGATAAAAAGGAACGACTTTAACATTTGGTTATGGAAGAAAAGGGACTTTTAATATTACAGTTGGATTCTTTTTCAAAATCATATTTCTAATGTTGCTTTTTTCATTATTAATTCTGACCTTTTTATAATATAGCTAATTTCGCTGTTCAGTAAAGAAATCGTGTTAGTGTGTTCTATTCTGGGGAAGTCAGTCTATCTGATTGACTGTTTCAGTAAATGGGAAAACTTTAAAAAGTATGTTGTGTCACTTGGAGAAGTGGGACTGAATTAACAGTGCACTCCTCCCACCTCAGTCGTAACATATTTAATTGTAGCTGGTCTGGGATAAACCGATGGCTGATGACATACAACTGTACGTGGGGTAACAATAAATGGAGAAGGGAGAAAAGAACCAGGTGTCTTGTGCAATGGAGTAATGTTTAAACCACTGGAATGTCTTTAACAGTTGCTGTGCCTTTCCCACAGAAGGAAATCTATTCCTCAATGAATTCAGATACTTATGCAAGAATCAACGAAAGCATTTGACTGATCTGTTGGCATTACAGTTACAACCAGGAGCGAAGGAAACAGACGTAGAGACAGAGAAGGGAATCTATGTGTGGAGCCAGAGGAAATGGGCGAGGTACGAAATGAGTACTTTGTATCAGTATTCACCAAGGAGAAGGACTTGGTGGAAGATGAGCCAAGGGAAGGGAATGTAGATAGTCTCAGTCATCTCATTATCAAAAAGAAGGAGGTGTTGGGTGTCTTGCAAAGCATTAAGGTAGATAACTCCCTCGGGCCTGATGGGATCTACCCCAGAATACTGAGGGAGGCAAGGGAAGAAATTGCTGTGGCCTTGACAGAAATCTTTGCATCCTCATTGACTACAGATGTGGTCCCAGAGGACTGGAGAATAGCCAATGTTGTTCCTTTGTTTAAGAAGGGTAGCAAGGGCAATCCAGGAAATTATAGGCTGGTGAGTCTGATGTCACTGGTAGGGAAATTATTAAGAGTGGAATTTTCGGGACAGGATTTACTCCCATTTGGAAACAAGGTCCCTCATGGCAGACTGATACAAAAGGTGAACTTACATGGGATCAGAGGGGAGCAAACGAGATGGATACAGCACTGGCTCAGTCATAGAAGTCAGAGGGTAGCAGTGGAAGGGTGCTTTTCTGAATGGAGGGATGTGACTAGTGATGTTCCGCAGTGATAAGTGTTGGGACCTTTGCTGTTTGTAGTATATATAAATAATTTGGAGGAAAATGTAGCTGGTCTGATTAGTAAGTTTGCGGACGACACAAAGATTGGTGGAGTTGCGGATAATGATGAGGATTGTTAGAGGATACAGCAGGATACAGATCGGTAGGAGAGTTGGGTGGAGAAATGGCAGATGGCGTTTAATGCGGACAAAAGTGAGGTAATGCATTTTGGAAGGTCTAATGCAGGTGGGAATTATACAGTAAATGGCAGAACACTTAGGATTATTGACTGGCAGAGAGATCTGGGCGTACAGGTCCACAGGTCACTGAAAGTGGCAACGCAGGTGGATAAGGTAGTCAAGAAGGCATATGGCATACTTGCCTTGATCGGTCGGGGCATAGAGTATAAAAATTGGCAAGTCATGCTGCAGCTGTATAGAAGCATGGTTCTGCCACACTTAGAATATTGCGTGGAATTCTGGTCGCCACACATACAGAAGGACGTGGATGCTTTGGAGAGGGTACAGAGGAGGTTTACCAGGATGTTGCCTGGTCTGGAGGGTATTAGCTATGAGGAAAGATGGGATAAACTCGGAACCAGCAATTTCTTCCCTTGTCTCCCTCAGTTTTCACTGGAACGACGGAAGTGGAGGGGCGATATGATAGAGGTTTACAAAGTTATGGGTGGCATGGACAGAGTGGGTAGTCAGAAGATTTTTCCCAGGGTGGAAGATTCAGTTAGCAGGTACATAGATTTAAGGTGAGAGGGGCAAAGTGTAGAGGGGATCTGCGAGGCAAATTCTTTACACAGAGGGTGGTGAGTGCCTGGAACTTGCTGCCGGGCTGGTGTTGAAAGCAGGTACAATAGCGACGTTTAAGATACATCTTGACAAAGACATGAATAGGATGGGAACAGAGGGATAAGGTCCGCGGAAGTGCTGAAGGTTTTAGTTAAGACAGTCATCAAGATTGCTGCAGGCTTGGAGGGCCGAATGGCCTTTTCCTGTACTGTACAGTTCTTTGTTCTATAACCACTGCATTACCTGAGACTACTGAGATGGTACTGGTGTACTCCACCGTAAAAACTGAAGCAAACTACTGATTTAATGTCTCTGCCATTTCTTTGTTCCCTTCTATTAGCTCCCAGTCTCATCCTCCAACGGACCACCATTCACTTTAGCTACTTCTCACTTTTATATGCATTTAGAAGCTTTTGCTATCGTTTTTATATTTTGCACTAGTTATCTTTCATAATTTACCTGAGGAATTTGTATTTCCTTTTTAGCGACCCTTTGTTGATCTTTAAAAGTTTCCCAATCTTCCAGCCTGCCACGAGCCTTTGCAATATGGTTTGCCTTAGTTTTTGTCTTTATGTTATCCTTAACCTCCTTGCTCAGCTTTGGATGTTTTTTTTTCCACTTCCTGGAATCTTTCTTCCTCTCTTTAATATATTTTAGTTGGGATAAACTGCATATCTCCTGAAACTTCTGTCACTGTTTGTCAAGTGTCCTACCTTGTAGTCTTCCTGCCCAATCCACTAGGGTCAAATTTGTCCTCTTGCCGCTGTAATTACCTTTTCTTAAGCCAAGAACGCTCTTGGGCGACTCCAGCTTCTCGCCATCAAAATGAATTTGAAATTCTATCATGCTCCAGGGAAAAGTGATCATGGCATGCTAGAATTTCAAATTCAGCTCCTGTAGGTGAAGGATGCAGCCAAGTGAACTTTTACAACTGGTGACATTTCATAAAACAATTCTGACCCATATTTACAGTCATATATGTCAATGATTGTTTGTACTTTATTTGATGCTGCTGTATTTATGTACTAGCCTGTAATTATTAGATAAAAGCTTCTTAACATTTATCATTTACTATAACAAGAGTTTAACAAACAGGAAAGCGGCCATTTAACAGACCTTGTATGAAGGATCTTCCACCTTTCAGCTTCAGTTTATATAAAGCTCAGCGATAAAGACCTCCACATTCTGACAAAGAGTTTTTGCTGTTGAAATAAAGTGTCACTTGTTTCCATTTGCTTCCTGACTGTTTCTTTCTTCTGCTCCCCTGGGGGGTTCAGCGGGATTTCTGTTCATCACTTGTCCAAATTCACGAGGTTATAGCTCCACTGCCGCTGCTGTCCTGGAGAAATGAATTGTATTCAAAATCTTTCCCTCAGTTTGGAGACATGAAGAGAGACTTGAGAGAGGAAAGGTCTGGTCTAGAATTCACTGTCTGACAGGTTTCTGAAAGTGGATTCAATATTAACATTCAAAAGAAAATTGGATCAAAACTTCTATTAATCATAGTTATAATAAAGGAGATACCAGCATAGAAAGAGAAGTGAGACAAAGAGATGTCATAACGTTTGTGATGAAGAACTCAACACCACATATCCAGAGTGCTTTTGTTTATAAATGATGGTTTGAGTTTTATTTGATCCTGTTGTTTTATTTATGCATTTCCATTAATCGCACAAAATAATTTTCAATACAGGAACAAGTTTAACGTTGCAAGTGTTCACATAATAGGAAAGTAGCCATTCAACATAAGTGGCACTGTAATTATTTTAATCAGCTTCTCAAGTTTACACAACGCAAATTCCTCAAACTTGTGGAAACTTTCAACCTCTCAGCAACATGGAATCTCCCATCAGCAATGGCTCACCAGCTCCATCTGCTGGTGTCATAGTCACACTGCAGTTACTGTCCCCTCTCACCATCGCCATCTGCTGGTGTCCCTGCCATACTGCAGTTATTGCACCCTCTGCAATCTCCATCTGCTGCTGTTCCTGTCTCACTGCAGTTACTGTCCCCCTCTCACCATCTCCATCTGCTGGTGTCCCTGCCTCACTGCAGTTACTTTCCCACTATCACTATCACCATCTACTGGATTCCGTGCCTCACTGCAGTTACTGTCTTCCCGCTCACTATCTCCATCTGCTGGTTTCCCTGTCTCACTGCAGTTACTGTCCCCCTCCCACCATCTCCATCTGCTGGTGTCCCTGCCTCACTACAGTTACTTTCCCACTATCACTATCACCATCTACTGGTTTCCGTGCCTCACTGCAGTTACTGTCTTCCCGCTCACTATCTCCATCTGCTCGTGTCCCTATCTCACTGCAGTTTCATTCCCCTCTCACCATCTCCATCAGCTGGTGTCCCTGTCTCACTGCAGTTTCTGCCCCCTCTCACCAGATCTATCTGCTGGTGTCCCTGTCTCACTGCAGTTACTGTCCCCCTCTCACCATCCACATCTTCTGGTGTCCCTGTCTCAATGCAGTTACTGTCCCCGTCTCACCATCTCCATCTGCTGGTGTCCCTGTCTCATTGCAGTTACTGCACCTCTCACCATCTCCATCTGCTGGTGTCCCTGTCTCACTACAGTTTTTGCCCGTCGCACCATCTCCATCTACTGGTGTCTATGTCTCACTACAGTTACTTGCCCCCTCTCACTATCACCATCTGCTGGTGTCCGTGTCTGACTGCAGTTACTGTCTTCCCGCTCACTATCTCCATCTGCTGGTTTCCCTGTCTCACTGCAGTTACTGCCCCCCTCCCACCATCTCCATCTGCTGGTGTCCTTGGCTCACTGCAATTACTGCCCCTCTCACCATCTCCATTTGCTAGTGTTCCTGTCGCACTCCAGTTTCTGCCCCCGCACCATCTCCATCTGCTGGTTTCCCTGTCTCACTGCAGTAACTGTCCCCACTCACCTCCTCGCAATCAGTGATTTGCAGCTTTGTCCTTTGGCTGCCTTTGTTGACAACGCAACCAATAGGTGGCGCTCTACTGGCACATGCGCAAATGCAGCCTGTTCCAGTTTGACGTCATAGTCTGCCACGTTCAGGCAGCTGCCAGGACTAAAGATGTCGCCGGTCAAATTATCACAAAGTCGGGTGGGGGAGGGTGGTGGAAGGGCGGAATGAGATTTAGTTCCAGTGTTTCAAAACCTTCTGCTCTTTCTCTGATTTCACTAATTTAACAATGAGATGGAGAGGGTATTTCACCGCCTTCTTCAGCTCCTGCCTGTATTTAGGCTGGGTCACAATGTAAATACATGTGTTGGTGCAGGAACTGAGAACCTGCAGCATCTGTGATGTTTGATCTGTGATATAGAGAGGGTCAGTGTAGGAGGAATGATACCGAATATCTGCAATTCGCCTATAAATGTTATACACAACCCCGGTCACCCATAACAGTACAAAACTGCCAGATATACTGAAGAGTAAAATAATTGATTTCGTGCGATTCGCCATCTCTGGGTCCTTGAGATGCTCTCCATTGCTGTGGTGCCGGAATCCTCTGCGGACTTTACTGGAGAATAAAATCCGTCTGACAGTCAGAACATTGAGCAGCAAAATCAGAAATACCGGGGCACAAGTGGTTAAAATGAGGTCAAACAACTCAAATGTCACCCATATGGGGGACGTATAGAAGCTCGGTTTATAAACACAATCCATGGGAACATTATCAATAATGTAATATTGATCTTGTGTAAAGTACCAGGGGAGAGACTCTAAACAGCCCAGCACACTCACTGTTCCTACAACCACAGCCGCTATTTTCTCGCTGCAATATTTTGTTTTCAGCTTCTCACAACAAATGGTCACAAATCGATCAAAGGTGAACGTGACTGTGAGCCAGACAGAAACAACTGTGGCTTCAGAAAGCAGAACGCCAATGAGGGAACATACAGTGGTAATTCTCAGGAATGAATATGAGAAATAAATTGAAACAATCCAAGTCAATATGGGTCCAGTGATAACGACCAGGAGATCAGACACTGCCATTCCCACCAGGTAGCCAGTGATACATCTGGAGAGACCGCACTTTCCTCGGCACAGGATCACAATTGCCACCAAGTTAACTGGAAGAGAGAGAAAAGGAAGCAGAGAAATTACTGATCAGACCTGGAGCAAAGCAGCAGTTTGACAGGATCTGGGCTGAAAGTTCCAGGTTTGGCGCTGCATCGAATAGTGCAAACTGATTCATTGACCTGGGCAGTGCTTTGCCACATTGAAATGTTTGAAAACACAATTATTAAGAATGAATCGGGAAATTGATACAGAAAGTGAATCAAAGTCAGCACCGGATCTACTGGAAGAACTGAGTGAGGATGCAATGCAGTGGGGAAATGAGAAGGGGTTTTTACAGAGATGGAATGCAATGGGTTAATTGGGAATTTGTCTCCAGACTGTTGATTGTGAAGGTTTGGGGAGAGCGGGATGCGTCGCTGGTTTGTTGCTCTGGGAACAGGGAACTGAAAGGGACTGTTACCAAATGGGAAAATACTGAAAGCTGCAGCGCTGAGTTTGAGTATTAGCCATGATCTAGAATGGCGGAGCAGGCTCGAAGGGCTGAATGGCCTCTTTTTGCTCCTATGTTCCTGTATTCCTATCAGGTTGGACGAGGCAGCTGGCGGTGGAGACAGTGAGTGAGATTGGGAGGTCGAGAAGGAAAAGTATATGGTGGAGCAAGAGGGGAGACTGGAGCAGATGGTTTGGGAAAGTGGATAAACTGAAGCAATGGATGAGGAGACTGAGGATTCAATACAGTGAGAGGAGAGTCTGAGATTCACAGGGAAAGACTACAGTAGAGTGTTAGAGGAAATCTAATCTATAGATCCCAGTAATACAACTCAATTAATACATTCAAACAATAATCCATGTGGTTATTGGTATTGGAGAACAGTTCATTGTTTAGACAATATAGTCAATATATTTAGTTTGCACAGGAAATTAAATATAAATTTAAATATATTTCAGATCTCAAACTCGCTCCTTATTGAATTCAGCATTAAATAATGAATTCCCATCAGTGAAGAACTAATTTTATTCTGTTTATTCAGTCACTAAGTAAGGATTATAAACTTTCTACAAAAAAAATGAGGAGCTGGCAGAAATCAACACAGAGGATCAAGTCCAACAGGAAAATGAACACAATCTGACAACAGGCAACTTCAACTCTCAGTTTCTCTCACTAATTGTTCTGGACATTCCCACACTTTATGATTGCTGAAGTGTATTCTCAGGGAAGAGGCACCTGCAATAAATATTATACGAATAACCAATGACATATAATTCTAGCTAGCAATGAAATGTTTGCAAGGCACCATGGGACTTAGCTAACTAACTTGACTACATTCCTTGTAAGGGCTTATTCACACAGATTCAGACAGAAAAGGACTCATTCAGCGGAATATCTCTAATCAAACAGCCTCCAGCAGATACCCTTATGGAATGCTGACAATGATACCAGCCTGTAACAAGGTTAAGATAAGATGTTATGTATACATAAGACCCGAGGACGGTGGATGAGGGGGTTTGGAAGACATCATGAGCTCATGAGTAACCCCCTAGCTGTCCATGTGCTGGTCACGCAGTCTCCCAATGGTGAGTAACCAATTTCATAGGTTCCAGTAATCAATGTATGTAATCTATAATCACTATGATTGGTCCGTGTCCAGCCAGAATGGGCTGAGTAACTGTTTGAAACTGTATAAATATTGATGATTTTCCTTTGATCTGTGGAGAGGAATCTGGATTGCCCATTGACCTGCTCCCCGCCGGTGTAAACCAATAAGCAGTTTTACGTTTGGAGCAGAACGGAGTCTCGAGTGATACTTTCAGATTCATTCCCACGAACAATGATAGTGAAGTATTCACACTGCTGCTTCTTTCTCTTTCTCTTTACTGCTGCCTACCTCTTTCCCTCGGTTTCGTTCTCCCTGCTCCTTTTCTCCTTCATTATCTCTCTTGAGCACACATACCCTGCAAACTGTTCCTTGATGCTACTTTTCGCATAAGATACATTCCTAAAATTCTGCGCCTGTGCTCTGTTCACCTGCCCCAGGTTCAATGATTCTATTCTCAGAGTCATTTTGTTCAATGGTGAAACCTCTGTGTACAATTTACTCTCTCTTAAGAACACTTAAGAACCTGGTCACCGACACTCTTCATTTCATCGACAATGCACGGAATAAACAGGTTCGAAAGCTTCTTCCACACAATCATTGAAATTCTTTCTCCTGGAATTATAAAGTAATCCATTAGAATGTGGGATTGTTTAATTCATAAACTACCAACATCAGCGCTGGAGCTGATAATCGACAGATAAATGGAAATACTGCTAATTCCAACTGATAGAGTGTGAAGCAATAAAACATCACATCAATGCTTTCTATTTTACAATGTAGTCCAGTGACAGTGAAGGCTCCGCAGTAAAGCAGAGAACGAGATGTGAAAGTGTCAGCAGCAAACTCAGTTCAGTAGGCAGACCTCTGAAGCAGTGTCAGACATACACTGTCAGAATGAAATAATACTTGATAACAGTGATAACCAATAAATACATTGAAATCGCCGTTCTCCTGAGCCATCTTATTGGGGAGGGAAGATATTGTTACATTGAGACGGTGAGATGTCTCATTATGAATCACTGAAAAAAATTCATAAAAATTATTCCAGGACCAATTAGATCCACATCATGAAACTGTTAAAACTCCTGATGGACTGATTCTTGATCCGAACTGAAACATCTCATTCACATGATAATAATCCAGTATCAATGCCAGGGTTAGTGAACATTAAAGACATAATACAACTTCTGCAAGAGTGGAAGAGTAGACCATGAGGATTTTCCATCAGTAAATTGTTGGAAAAGAACAGGTGGCTGTGTAACACACACAGTGAGAATTAATTCTGAGTACAGCAGCACATTTAACATCGATTTACACCAATAACAGATGAGATACTGGCTTGCAAGGAACTCCAATTGCTGCAAGTACAGGATAGTAAATGTCTTCAATCTGATACATTACTGGATATCCCATTTCTGTGAGAAGCAGAGTCTTCTGTTGGCCTGGAATCCACAGCTCCACAAGGTACTCTGAGAGGACCAATTCCAATGGGTCCTGATTTATACAGGGGATAACTCTCTGCTAACACTGTTCTACCCCTGATCATTGTTATTAGTTACACTCACCTGAACAAATACATTACATCATCAGCTTTGACTCTGATGTAAATAATGTGGTGAATAAAACACAATCATTTAGCTGTCAATGACATTTTCTGAGTAAGACCTCTCTCGGGAATCTGAAATCTGCACTCATACTGGATGGATGCTCCAATTATGAGTGGAGTCATTTACATTTTCCATATTATTGCACTGACCTTTTTCACTCCTGGCGTTTCTGTTGAAAATGTAACTGATATGTCTGCAGTGAACACTGATTCCGGGGACAAAAGCAATCCCGTTTCACTCTGTTCCTGCCTTTTCCCAGATAAAATGTTAATTTTCAGGATCTGATTTGGGACCATGTTCAGCGTTACAGCCCAGGAACTACGGTGGGTGATATTGGGGGCCAGACACTATTCATGTCCATTGGGGCGGCAGTCACACAGTGATGATATCACTGGTCAAGTAATCCAGAGGCCCAATCTTATGCTCTGGTGACAGGGGTTCAAATCCCACCATGACAGCTGTATAAAGTAGAGTGAGCTACCTATCTATGTATAAAGTACAGGCAGCTCCCTCGACGTATAAAGTGGAGGGAGCACTCTCTCTATGTATAAAGTGGAGGGAGCGCCCCCTCTATGTACAAAGTGGAGGGAGCGCCCTCTCTGTTTAAAAATGGAGGGCGATGTAGGAAAGAGGAGAGATGGAAATGGAAACAAATGGGGAAATGGAGATATGGACAAAGTGGAAGACAATGAGAGACAGAAGAGATAGCAAATGAAACCTTGACAGAACCCCAGTCCAGTAACAACCCCCATTGTCTACCCAGTCCGTTATTGGGGGTTTAGTGTGAGGGTTTTAGGCATGAATGTTGGATGAGTTTTTGATATTTGCAAACTGCATGGGCAAGAGCTACAAGTTCAAAATTAACCAAAAAATGGCTCAAAGCATTTCTGTCCAGAGGGAGGGAGAGGTGGAGCGAGAGAGACACAGACGGATTGAGACACAGAAAAATTGGGACAGAGACAGAGGGAGAGTCAGAGCTAGAGTGAGAGAGAAAAGGAGAGAAACAGAGACAGAGGGAGAGAGAGACAGAGCGGGAGGCAGGCAGATGCAGAGGGAAAGAGACAGGGAGAAAGCGAGGGAGACAGATACAGAGGGAGAGAGACAGATGCAGAGGGAGAATGGCACAGAGAGACAGAGGGAGAGAGAGCACGAGAGGGAGATAGAGAGACAGAGGGGGAAACAGACAGACAGAGAGAGAGACTGGGTGAAATTATGGGAGAAACGTTACATCTAATAATATTGAATACAAAGGTAAAATTAGAAAGTGAATCTGGCTGTGTACAAGAACTACATTTGAAAATAAACATTCGGGGTTTAGTCTGAGTGTTTTGCGGGCAAGTATTGGATCAGTGATTGATATTTTCAATCTGCAGTGACATTTAATATTATTTAAAAATATTATAAAACACTGAAAAATTTTAGAATTAGGGGAAAGGGGAGACAGCGCGTGAGGGGACCTTGACAGAAGCTCAGTAACAATCCCCTTTATCTGTCCAGTCCGGTTTTGGGGGTTTAGTGTGAGAATTTAGGGGCGAGTGTTGATCAATGTTTGATATTTGCAAACTGCGGTGACGTTCCCAGCAAGGGCAAGAATTGCAGGTCAAAATTAACCAAGAAATGGATTAAAGCAATTCTGTCCAAGGAAACAGAGAGGGCAACATGATGTGAGAGAGGCACTATCACAGTCATGGACTGAGGTGGAGAAAGATGGAGAAGGAGATAGAGGGAGAGTGAGAGAGATGGAAAGAGACAGACATGAGAGGGAGAGACAGATAGAGGTGGAGACAAGATGAAACAATCACTAACAATCCTCATTATCTGCCCAGTCCTGTATTGGGAGTTTAGAGTGACTGTTTTACAGGTGAGTGTTGGATTAGTGTTTGATATTTTCAAACTGCAGTGTCCTTCCCAACAAGGCAGGTGCAGAATATAAGAGCAGGGAGGTCATGCTGGAATTGTATAACCCATTGATTAGACCACAACTTGAGAGCCGTGTGCAGTTCTGGTCACCTCATTACAGAAAGGATGTAATTGCACATGAGAGAGGGTGCAGGGGAGATTTACGAGGATGTTGCCAGGACTAGAAAAATGCAGCTGTGGGGAAAGATTGGATAGGCAGGGGTTGTTCTACCTGGAACAGAGAAGACTGAGGGGAGATCTGATTGGAACGTGAGGGACTAGGATAGAGTGAAGGTGAAGGGTCTATTCACCTGAGCAGAGAGGTCAGTGATGCGGGTTCACAGACTTCAAGGGATGTGTAGAAAGATTGGAGGGGAGATATTCACTTGGCTGATTCCTGGGATGAAGGGGTTGTCTTATGAGGAATGGTTCAACAGGATGGGCCTAAACCTGAGAGAGAGAGAGATAGAGAGAGAGAGAGACAGAGAGAGAGAGTCAGTAAACACATCCACACTTCCCTGGGAATCTCTCTCCATCTTTGACTCTCTGTTCCCCTCTCTTTTACTCTCTCAATTCCGATTTCCATTCTCTGTTCGATAGCTTGTTGTCATGCAATTGCTCCTCAGAATGCAATAACAACATGGATTGCAACATCTGCTTGTAATGTTCTCGCTATTTGTCTTCAAGTGCAATATTCCCTTCAGCAAGATACACCACAGCAATGCAATGGTGTCTTTCAATCCAATAGCACTTTGCAATAAAGCAGCCACTTAAGCACACTGAAGCCTGACTCTACACTAGCTATTTCCTGCTTAGTCGATTGTCCGAATGCAATAATCCCTTGCAATGCAACAACCATATGCATAGGTACAGCTTCTCTCAGTGCAATTGCCATTTACAATGTCAAATCCACAAGCTATGCAATAGCAGGTCCAGTGCAATAGGCCTTTTCAAACCAAAATTTACTTGTCGCGCAATGGCCATTGCAGTGCAGCATAGACTTGCAATGCGACAGCTTCTTGCATGGATATAGTCCTGTAGTTCAATCGCTTTCATCTGTCTTGTCTCTTTTTACTCGAATTCTTTGACTGATATCAATGAGTTGTTGCTTTCCATAGGATCTGCGACGACCTCTCCCGTGACAGAGAATCCACAGACATGAACATCAGGTGAAATCCTTCTCTCCTGAAATCCGTGTTTCCTGTCTGTTTCTTGCTGTCTTATAGCCAACTCCTTCTGGAGAGGGCAGAGCGTAAAGGCTGAGGGGATTTGCGGGGAATTCGTTTTTTTTAAATCTCAAACTGTACCGGAGCAAGTGAGTGTTGGTGTAAATAACAGTGAACAGAAGAGGACCATAGAATTATAGAATAATGCAGCGCAGTCGGAGGCTATTCCGCCCATCGAGACTCTACTGCCTCTTTTGAAGAGCTATCCAGTTCATCCCACTCCTAACCCCATCTCTGCAATTTTTCCCCATTCACTTATTTCATCAATTCCCTTTTAAAAGCTACTATTTAATCTGTATCCACCGCCCTATCAGAGAGTGTTTGACAAACTTTAAACACTCGTCACATTTGAAAAAATTTTTTTCCTCATATCGCCTCTCGTTCTTTAACCAATCGCAATAAATCTGTGCCCTCTGTGTATTGATGCTTCAGCCATTGGAAACTGTTTCACTCTATTTTACTTCATTTTTCATGGTTTAATCACCGCGATCAAGTCTCCTTGTAATCTTCTCTGCTCTCAGGAGAACAAGCCCAGCTTCTCCAACCTATCAGCTTAACTGTAATAATCTCATCCCTGGAACCGTTCTAATCAATCTCTTCTGTACATTCACCAAAGCCTCCATGTCCTTCTTAAAGTGTGGTCCCATAATTGGACACAATACTCTGAACCTGTTTATAAAGCCCAGGGTACCATCTACTTTATTAACCCGTCAGCAAAGAGAGAAATTCTACCAGAACGATTGACCAGTTAAATTAGACATGGATCGATGAGTTGTTCCAAGGCTGGCAGGAGGGTTTAGGGGGTGTCCAGAGAGAACCCGGCCTGGTCAATCTTTTTCAAACAGATAGCCATCAGTGTATTGGCACCAATGGCCTGGAAGGATGCTTCTGCACAGTGGTAACATTTTCAGTTGCGAATCAGTGGATTAAGGGTTTAAATCCATCGCCACACCATCCCAGTGACTGCAAACGAGAGATCTGCCTCTGAATTCTGTGTAACATCAGGTGAGCTATTCAGCTGTGTGATCCATCTCACTACCTCTCCACCTCACCCTCTGCCTCTCCCCCTCAGTCGCTGTGTCTTTCCCTCTTTCAACACCACTTTTTTCTTTTCTCCGTTCCTGTCGTAAAAAACATAAGAAATAACAGGACTAGGCCATTCGGCCCCTAAAGCCTGCTCTGCTATAAGTATTCCTTCAGTACTGAAGCCAGGACTGAACACAGTACTCCAGGTGTGGGCTCACCAAACCATGTACCATGACAGCAAGATGTCCTCGCTCCTGTACTCTAACCCACTTGAAATAAACGCCAACACTCCATTTGCCTTCCTAATTGATGGTTGCAGCTGCGTGTTAACTTTCTGTGATTTGTCCACAACGACTCCCAAATCCCTCTGAACACCAACATTAAATTTTTTCTTACCATGTGAAAAATGTTCTGTTTCTATTCTACCTGCCAAAGTGAAGAAGCTCACATTTCTCCACGATATTCCAGCTGCCACTTTCCAGCCCACTCACTTAACCCGTCCATCTCCCTTTGCAGCCTCTTTGTGCCCTCCTCACAGCATACTGCTCCACCTAAATTTGAATCTCTCTCTTTCGCCCCGTCTCTTTCTCTCTCTCTCTCTTTCCCGCACACTCCAATGCACCAGTTAAGATTTCATTAAGAAATCCCTCTGTATTATACTTAGCCCTGACTCTGGTATAAAAATGGTTAAAAAGTGTTTTAAACTGTGTGATGTGTCTCTGTGATCCCACTCCGTTTTATATGTCCTGGTGGAACTCCCTGCATTTTATACATGGAGGGGCATCTCCCTCCAATTATTACATATACAAGGATCTCCCCCAATTGTACACATCAAAGGGTATCTCCCTCCATTTTAGATATGGAGATGGAGCTCCCTCCTACTCTTTCCCCCACCCTCTCTCTCCCTTCCCCCGCTGTGTCTCTCTCCCTCCCATTCTCTCTACCTCTCTCCATATATCTCCCCCCGTGTTTCTCCCTCTGTGCATCCCCCTCCCCCTCTTTCTTTCTTCCTCTCTCCCTCATTCTTTCAGTGTCTCTCCTTCTCTCCCTCCATCTCTCGCTAACTCTCTTTAACTCCCTTCTTCTCTGTTTTCTTCTTCTCTCTCTCTCTTTCTCTCTCGCCCTCGCTGTCCATATATCTCTCTCCCGCCCTTCCTCTCTCCGACTCTCTGGTTCTCCCTCACTTAATCTCTCAGTCTCACTTTCTCCCTCCGTCTCACCTTCACTTTCTCCCTCACTCTCTCTGACTCTATACCTCTTTCCCACAGTGTCTCTCCCTACTAAACTCCCGAACCAAAGGAGACATCTTACCTCCATCCAACCTGTCTATCCCTTTAAGTATATTGTGTATTTCAATACGATCACCTCTCATTCTTCTGAATTCCAATGAGTTTAGGCCCAACCTGTTCAACCATTCCTCATAAGACAACCCCTTCATCCCAGGTATCAGCCGAGTGAACATCTCCCCTCCAATCCTTCAACCCATCCCTTCAAGTCTGTGAACCCGCATCACTGACCTCTCTGCTAGGATTAATAGACCCTTCCCCTCCACTCTATCCTAATCCCTCACATTCCAATCAGATCTCCCCTCAGACTTCTCTGTTCCATGTAGAACAACCCCAGCCTATCCAATCTTTCCCCAAAGCTGCATTGTTCCAGTCCTGGCAACATCCTCGTCAATCTCCCCTGCACCCTCTCTCATGTGCAATTACATCCTTTCTGTAATGAGGTGACCAGAACCTCACACGGCTCTCAAGTTGTGGTCTCACCAATGGGTGATACAATTCCAGCATAACCTCTCTGCTCTTATATTCTGCACCTGCCTTGTTGGGATTGTCATTGAAGTTTGAAAATATCAAACACTAATCAAACACTCACCCGTAAAACATTCACTCGAAACTCCCAATACAGGACTGGGCAGATAATGAGGATTGTTACTGATTAGAATTAGAATTAGAACATTACAGCGCAGTACAGGCCCTTCGGCCCTCGATGTTGCGCCGACCATCTGACCTACACTATTCCATTTTCATCCATATGTCTATCCAATGACCACTTAAATGCCCTTAAAGTTGGCGAGTCTACTACTGTTGCAGGCAGGGCGTTCCACGCCCCTATAACTCTCTGCGTAAAGAAACTACCTCTGACATCTGTCCTATATCTTTCACCCCTCAACTTAAAGCTACGTCCCCTCGTGTTTGCCATCATCATCCGAGGAAAAAGACTCTCACTATCCACCCTATCTAACACTCTGATTATCTTGTATGTCTCTATTAAGACACCTCTCCTCCTCCATCTCTCTAACGAAAACAACCCCAAGTCCCTCAGCCTTTCCTCGCAGACCTTCCTTCCATACCAGGCAACATCCTAGTAAATCTCCTCTGCACCCTTTCCATAGCTTCCACATCCTTCCTAGAATGCGGTGACCAGAACCGCACGCAATACTCAAGGTGCGGCCTCACCAGAGTTTTGTACAGCTGCATCATGACCTCGTGGCTCCGAAACTCGATCCCGCTACTAATAAAAGTTAACACACCATATGCCTTCTTAACAGCCCTATTAACCTGGGTAGCAACTTTCATAGATTTATGTACCTGGACAGCAAGATCTCTCTGCTCATCTACACTACCAAGAATCTTCCCATTAGCCCAGTACTCTGCATAGCTGTTACTCCTTCCAAAGTGAATCACCTCACACTTTTCCGCATTAAACTCAATTTGCCATCTCTCAGCCCAGCTCTGCAGCATATCTATGTCCCTCTGTACCCTACAACACCCTTCGACACTATCCACAACTCCACCGACCTTCATGTCATCCGCAAATTTACTAACCCTCCCTTCTACACCCTCATCCAGGTCATTTATAAAAATGACAAACAGCAGTGGCCCCAAAACAGAACCTTGCGGTACACCACAAGTAACTAAACTCCAGGATGAACATTTGCCATCAACCACCACCCTCTGTCTTCTTTCAGCTCGCCAATTTCTGATCCAAAGCTCTAAATCACCTTCAACCCCATACTTCCGTATTTTCTGCAATAGCCTACCGTGGGGAACCTTATCAAACGCCTTACTGAAATCCATATACACCACATCCACGGCTTTACCCTCATCCACCTGTTTGGTCACCTTCTCGAAAAACTCAATAAGGTTTGTGAGGCACGACCTACCTTTCACAAAACCGTGCTGACTATCGTAAATGAACTTATTCTTTTCAAGATGCTTATAAATCCAATCTCTTATAACCTTTTCCAACATTTTACCCACAACCGAAGTCAGGCTCACAGGTCTATAATTACCAGGGCTGTCTCTACTCCACTTGTTGAACAAGGGGACAACATTTGCTATCCTCCAGTCTTCTGGCACGACTCCTGTCGACAATGACGACATAAAGATCAACAACAACGGCTCTGCAATCTCCTGCCTGGCTTCCCAGAGAATCCTAGGATAAATCCCATCTGGCCCAGGGGACCTATCTATTTTCACTCTTTCCAAAATTGCTAACACCTCCTCCTTGTGAATCTCAATCCCATCTAGCCTAGTAGGCTGTATCTCAGTCATCTCCGCGGCAACATTTTCTTTCTCCACTGTAAATACTAACGAAAAATATTCATTTAACGCTTCCCCATCTCCTCTGATTCCACACACAACTTCCCACTACTATCCTTGATTGGCCCTGTTCTAACTCTTATCATTCTTTTATTCCTGATATACCTACAGAAAGCCTTAGGGTTTTCTTTGATCCTATCCGCCAATGACTTCTCGTGTCCTCTCCTTGCTCTTCTTAGACCTCCCTTTAGATCCTTCCTGGCTAGCTTGTAACTCTCAAGCGCCCTAACTGAGCCTTCACGTCTCATCCTAACATCAGCCTTCTTCTTCCTCTTGACAAGCGCTTCAAACTCTTTAGTAAACCACGGCTCCCTCGCTCGACAACTTCCTCCCTGCCTGACAGGTACATACTTATCAAGGACACGCATTAGCTGCTCCTTGAATAACCTCCACATTTCGTTTGTGCCCATCCCCTACAGTTTCCTGCCCCATCCCACACATCCTAAATCTTGCCTAATCGCGTCATAATTTCCTTTCCCCCAGCTATAATTCTTGCCCTGCGGTATATACCTGTCCCTGCCCATCTCTAAGGTAAACCTAACCTAATGGTGATCACTATCGCCAAAGTGCTTACCTACATCTAAATCGAACACCTGGCCGGGTTCATCACCCAGTACCAAATCCAATGTGGCATCGCCCCTGGTTGGCCTGTCCACATAGTGTGTCAGAAAACCCTCCTGCACACACTGGACAAAAACAGACTCATCTAAAGTACTCGAACTATAGTATTTGCAGTCAATATTTGGAAAGTTAAAGTCCCCCATAACCACTCCCCTGTTACTCTCGCTCCTGTCGAGAATCATCTTCGCTATCCTTTCCTCTACATCTTTGGAACTATTCGGAGGTCTATAGAAAACTCCCAACAGGGTGACCTCTCCTCTCCTGTTTCTAACCTCGGCCCATACTACCTCAGTAGACGAGTCCTCAAACGTCCTTTCTGCCGCTGTAATACTTTCCTTGATTAACAATGCCACACCCCCCCCCCCCCCCGCCCCCACTCTTTTACCCTCTTCTCTGTTCTTACTGAAACATCTGAATCCCGGAACCTGCAACATCCATTCCTGCCCCTGCTCTACCCATGTCTCTGAAATGGCCACAACATCAGGATCCCAGGTACCAACCCATGCTGCAAGCTCACCCACCTTATTCCGGATGCTCCTGGCGTTGAAGTAGACACACTTTAAACCAAGTTCTTGCTTGCCAGTGCCCTCTTGCGTCCCTGTAACCGTATCCCCTACCTCACTACTCTCAACAGCCTGTACACTGGAACTACAATTTAGGTTCCCATTCCCCTGCTGAATTAGTTTAAATCCCCCCGAAGAGCACTAGCAAATCTCACCCCCAGGATATTGGTACCCCTCTGGTTCAGGTGAAGACCATCCTGTTTGTAAAGGTCCCACCTACCCCAGAAAGAGCCCCAATTATCCAGGAAACCAAAACCCTCCCTCCTACACCATCCCTGCAGCCACGTGTTCAACTCCTCTCTCTCCCTGTTCCTCGCTTCGCTATCACGTGGCACGGGCAACAACCCAGAGATAACAACTCTGTTTGTTCTCGCTCTAACCTTCCACCCTAGCTCCCTGAATTTCTGCCTTAAATCCCCATCTCTCTTCCGACCTATGTCGTTGGTGCCTATGTGGACCACGGCTTGGGGGTGCTCCCCACCCCCTTAAGGATCCCAAAAACACGATCAGAGACATCACGTACCCTGGCACCTGGGAGGCAACACACCAACCGTGAGTCTCTCTCGTTCCCACAGAACGTCCTATCTGTTCCCCTAACTCTGGAGTCCCCAATGACTAATGCTCTGCTCCTCTTCCCCTTTCCCTTCTGAGCAACAGGGACAGACTCTGTGCCAGAGACCTGCACCCCATTGCTTACCCCTGGTAATTTGTCCCCCTCAACAGTATCCAAAACGGTATACCTGTTGTTGATGGAAACGGCCACAGGGGATCCCTGCACTGCCTGCTGGTTCCCTTTCCTTCCCCTGACGGTAACCCATCTACCTACTTCTGATTGTTTCATCTTGCCTCAACCTCTATCTGTCTCTCCCTCTCATGTCTGTCTCTTTCTTTCTCTCTCTCTGCCTTTCTCCCTCTGCATCTGTCCCTCTCCCTCTACATCTGTCTCTCTCCCTCTGTATCTGTCTCCCTCGCTTTCTCCCTGTCTCTTTCCCTCTGCATCTGCCTGCCTCCCTCTCTGTCTCTATCCCTCTGTCTCTGTTTCTCTCCTTTTCTCTCTCACTCTGGCTCTGTCTCTCCCTCTGTCTCTGTCCCACTTTTTCTGTGTCTCTCTCCGTCTGTGTCTCTCTCCCTCCATCTCTCCCTCCCTCTGGACAGAAATGCTTTGAGCCATTTTCTGGTTAATTTTGAACTTGTAGCTCTTGCCCATGCTGGCAATGTTACTGCAGTTTGAAAATATCAAGCACTCATCCAACACTCATGCCTAAAACACTCACACTATACCCCCAATAACGGACTGGGCAGACAATGGGGGTTGTTACTGGACTGGGGTTCTGTCAAGGTCTCATTTGCTATCTCTTCTGTCTCTCATTGTCTTCCACTTTGTCCATCTCTCCATTTCCCCATTTGTTTCCATTTCCCTCCCTCCTCTTTCCTTCATCGCCCTCCATTTATAAATAGAGAGGGTACTCCCTGCACTGTTTGCATAGAGAGCGCGCTCCCTCGACTTAAGACATAGAGAGGGTGCTTCCTCCACTTTATACGTAGAGAGTGAGCTGCCTGATCTATATACATAGGTAGGTAGCTAAATCTATTTTAATCAGCTGTCATGTGGGATTTGAACCCTTGTTGCCAGAGCATTAGATTGGGCCTCTGGATTACTTGACCAGTGACATTATCACTGTGTGACTGCCTGCCCACTGTCTGGCCCCCAATATCACCCACAGTAGTTTCTGGGTTGTAACGCTGAACATGTTCCCAATGCAGATCCTCAAAATTCACTATTTATCTGGGAAAAGGCAGGAACAGAATGAAACGGGATTGCTTTTGTCCCCGGATTCAGTGTCCACTGGAGACAGATCAGTTACATTTTCAATAGAAACGCCAGGAGTGAACAAGGTGAATGCAATAATATGGAAAACGTAAATAACTCCACTCGTAATTGTAGCATCCATCCAGTATGAGTACAGATTTCAGATTCCCGAGAGAGTTCTTACTCAGAAAATGTCATTGACAGCGAAATGATTGTGTTTTATCCACCACATTATTTACATCAGAGTCAAAGCTGCTGAAGTAATGTATTTGTTCAGGTGAGTGTAACTAATAACAATGATCAGGGGTAGAACAGTGTTAGTGGAGAGTTATCCCCTGAATAAATCAGGACCCATTGGAATGGATCCTCTCAGAGTGCATGGTGGAGCTGTGGATTCCAGGCCAACAGAAGACTCTGCTTTTCACAGAAATGGGCTGTCCAGTAATGTATCAGATTCAAGACATTCACTATCCTGTACTTGCAGCAATTGGAGTTCCTGGTAAGCCAGTATCTCACCTGTTAATGGTGTAAATCGATGTTAACTGTGCTGCTGTACTCAGAATTATTTCGCACTGTGTGTGTTACACAGCCACCTGTTCTTTTGCGGCAATTTACTGATGGAATATCCTCATGGTCTACTCTTTCAGTCTTGCAGAATTTATATTATGTCTTTAATGCTATGAGTTTCACTAACCGTGGCATTGGTACAGGATTATTATCATTTGAATGAGATGTTTCAGTTAGGATCAAGAATCAGACCATCAATAGTTTTAACAGTTTCATAAAGTGGATCTAATTGGTCCTGGAATAATTTTTATGAATTGTTTTTCAGTGATTGATAATAAGACATCTCACGGTCTCAATGTTACAATATCCTCCCTCCCCAATAAGGTGGCTCAGTATAACGGCGATTTCAATGTATTTATTGGTTATCACTGTTATCAAATATTATTTTATTTTGTGTGTGTCTGACACTGATTCAGAAGTCTGCCTACTGAACTGAGTTTGCTGCAAACACTTTCACACCTCCTTCTCTGCTTCAGTTTGGAGCCTTCACTGTCACTGGACTGCATTGTAAAATAGAAAGCATTGATGCGATGTTTTATTGGTTTACACTCTATCAGTTGGAATCTACAGTATTTCCATTTATCTGTAGATTATCAGCTGCAGCGCTGATGTTGGTGTTTTATTAATTAAACAATCCCACATTCTAACGGATTACTTTATAATTCCAGGAGAAGGAATTTCGATGATTGTGAAGTTTGTCTGGAAGAAGCTTTCCATCCTGTTTATTCCGTGCATTGTAAATGAAGTGAAGAGTGTAGGTGAACAGGTGGAGACGTTTGTGTTCTATAGATACTGTAAATTGTTCACAGAGGTTTCAACATTGAACAAACTGACTCTGAGAATAGAATCATTGAACCTGGGGCAGGTGAACAGAATACAGGCGCAGAATGTTAGGAATATATCTTATGTGAAAATTAGCATCAAGTAACAGTTTGCAGGGGGTGAGTGCTCCAGAGAGATAGGGAAGGAGAAAAGGAGCAGGGAGATCGAAACCGAGGGAAGGAAGTAAGCAGGAGTAAAGAGAAAGAGAAAGAAGCAGCAGTGTGAATAATTCACTGTCATTGTTCGTGGGAATGAATCTGAAAGTATCACTCGAGACTCGAGTCTGCACCAAACGTCAAACTACTTATTGGTTGACGCCGGCGGGGAGCAGGTCACTGGGCAATCCAGATTATCTCCACAAGACAAAGGAATATCATCAATATTTTTACAGTTTCAAACAGTTACTCAGCCCATTCTAGCTGGACATGGTCCAATCATAGTGATTAGAGATTACATAAATTGATTACTGGAACCAATGAAATTGGTTAATAGCCATTGGGTGACTGTGTGACCAGCACATGGACAGCTAGGGAGTTACTCAGGAACTCATGCTGTCTTCCAAACCCCCGTATCCATCGTCCTTGGGTCTTATGTATACATAACATCTTATCTTAACCTTGTTACAGGCTGGTATCTTTGTCAACTTTCCATGAGAGCTTCTGCTAGAGGCTGCTTGATTAGTGATATTCCGCTGAATGAGCATTTTTCTGTCTGAATCTGTGTGAATCAGCTCTTATAAGGAATGTCGTCAAGTTTGTTAGCAAAGTCCCATGGTGCCTTGCAAACATTTCATTGCGAGCTCGAATTATATGTTTTTGGTTCTTCTTATAATATTTATTGCAGGTGCATCTGCCCTGGGAATACACTTCAACAATCATAAAGTGCTGGAATGTCCGGAACAATTAGTGAGAGAAACTGGGAGTTGAAGTTGTCTGTTGTCTGATTGAGTTCATTTTCCTGTTGGACATGATGCTCTGTGTGGATTTCTGGCAGGTCCTCATTTTATTTTGGAGAAATTTCCTATTCCTTACTTAGTGACTGAAAAAACAGAATAAAATCAGTTCTTCGCTGATGGTAATTCATTATTTAAATACTACACTTTAAAATCTATGTAACTGTTAAATTCCATGAAGAGCGAGGCTGATATCGGAAATACATTTAAATGTATATTTAATTGACTGTACAAACTAAATATATTAACTTTACCGTATAAACAATGAACAGTTCTCCAACACCAGTGAACACATGGTTTATTGTTTTAGTTGTATCACTGGGATCTGCAGATTAGATTTCCTCTAACACTCTGTGGCAGTCTCTCCCTGTGTTATCAGCCTCTGCTCTCACTGTATTGAATCCTCAGTCTCCTGATCCGTTGCTTCAGTTTATCCACATTCCCAAACCATCTGCTCCAGTCTCCACTCATGCTCCAACATGTCCTTTTCCTTCGCTGCCTCCCAATTTCACTCACTGACTCAACCTCCAGCTGCCTCGTCCAACCTGATAGAAATTTAGGAACATAGCCGCAGAAAGAGGCCATTAAGCCCTTCGAGCCTGCTCCACCATTCTCGATCATGGGTGATACTCAGCGCTGCAGTTTTCAGACTATTCCCATCTGGTAACAGTCCCTGTCGGTTCCCTGAACCCAGAATAACAAACCACCTACACATCCCTCTCTACACAAACCTTCCCAAGCAACAGTCTGGAGACAAATTCCCAATTAACCCATTGGATTCCATCTCTGAAAACCCCTTCTCATTTCCCCACTGGCACTGCATCCTCACTCAGTCCTTCCAGTAGATCCGGTGCTGACTTTATTCACTTCCTGTGTCAATTTCCCAATTCATTATTAGTAATTGTGTTTTCAAACATTTCACTGTGTCAAAGCACTGCCCGGGTCAGTGAATCAGTTTTCACCGCTCGATGCTGGAACAACGCTTGAAATTTCAGTCCAGATCCTGTCAAACAGCTGCTTTGTCTCCAGGTCTGATCAGTAATTTATCTGCTTCTTTTTCTCTCTCATCCAGTTAACTTGGTGGCGATTGTGATCCTGTCTCGAGGAAAGTGCGGTCTCTCCAAATGTATCACTGTCTACCTGATTGGAATGGCAGTGTCTGATCTCCTGGTCGTTATCACTGAACCCATATTGGCTTGGACTGTTTCAATTTATTTCCCAGATTCATTCCTCAGAATTACTCCTGTGTGTTCTCTCATTGCCGTTCTGCTTTCTGCAGCCACAGTTGTTTCTGTCTGGCTCACAGTCACTTTCACCTTTGATCGATTTGTGGCCATTTGTTGTGAGAAGCTCAAAACAAAATATTGCATCGAGAAAATGGCGGTTGTGGTTGTCGGAACAGTGAGTGTGCTGGGCTGTTTAGAGTCTCTCCCCTGGTACTTAACCCAAGAACAATATTACATTATTGATAATGTTCCCATGGATTGTATCTATAAACCAAGCTTCTATACGTCCCCAATTTGGGGAGCATTTGAATTGTTTGACCTCATTTTAACTCCTTGTGTCCCCGTCTTTTTGATTTTGCTGCTCAATGTTCTGACTGTCATACGGATTTTACTCTCCAGTAAAGTCCGCAGGGGATTCCGGGGCCACAGCAATGGAGAGAATCACAAGGACCCAGAGATGGAGAATCGCAGGAAATCAATTATTTTACTGTTCAGTGTATCTGGCAGTTTTATACTGTTATGGGTGACCGCGGTTGTGTATAGCATTTATAGGCGAATTGCAGATATTCATTATCATTCCTCCTATACTGACTTTCTCTATATCATAGATGAAACATCACAGATGCTGCAGATTCTCAGTTCCTGCACCAACACATGTATTTACATTGTGACCCAGACTAAATTCAGACAGGAGCTGAAGAAGGTGTTGAAATACCCTCTCAATCTCATTGTTCAATTACTGAAATCATAGTAAAAGCTAAAGTGTTTGAAACACTGCAACAAAATCGCATTCCGTCCCCAGACCCGCTCCACCGCCCTCACCCTCCCTCCTTTGCGTTTATTTGACAGGCGCCATCTTTAGTCCTGGCAGCTGCCTGATTGTGGCAGACCGTGACGTTTGAGTGGGACGGGCTGCATTTGCGCATGTACAAGTACAGCGCCACCTAGTGGTTGCGTTGTCAACAAAGGAAGCTCTTGCTGTCTGTGAAGTGGAGGCAGCTCCACTATCTCTCATTCATTTTACACTATTTCTGTACACCCTATCTCTGCTCTTTTCCTCTAATTTCTCATTTCCCTTCCCACTCTCTCTCCATCTCTCTCTCTCCTCTGCTCTGTTAATCTCTCCTCAGCTTTAGCTCTCCATTTATCTGTTTCCTCACTCTCAAACTCTACCTCTCCCTGACTCTCCACCTTCCTTTCTCTTTGATCTCTCTTTACATTTCTCTGTGACTCTCTCTCCATCTCTGTACAATTGAGGAAATTCTCCCTTCATTTCTCATCATCTCTTGATCTCTCACTCTCTCCCTATCACCTATTTTCTTTGAGTCTCTCCGGCTCTCTATCATTCACTCAATCTCCTCTCTCTCTATCTATCTATCTCTCTCCCCCCATCACTTACTCGTTTCTATTTCCCTCTCTGTTATTTGCTCTCTATCTCTCTTGCGCTGTCTGTCCATGTTGGGTCCCTTTCAGAGTTTAGGACAGTTCTGGTGGTGCAGGGTCCCTTTCAGAGTCTGGTGCTGGCCCCTCTCCTCCCCCGAGGCGGGTCACATGTCACCCAAACCGCGTCTGCGCGATGGCTGGAGGCACTTGTTGACCCCTTTGACCTCCAAACACGTGGTGCGACAGAGGGAATCAGAGCTCAGGACACGGTGGGTGGGAATGAGGCGTCATCAGCCGCCATGTTGGCGTGACGTCGCCCGCTGACCGTTTCTTTCTGCAAAAACCAGCTGAAAGGAAAAGGAGAAGCGGCTTAAGTCGTCGATCTCAATGGAAGAAATTTGAAAGTCTGAGCCGTGGGAGAATGAAAAAAAGGCAGTTAACGAGCTTGAGGAAATGCGCATGTGCAGAAACCCCTCCCAGACTGCACGCGGCCTGTCCCACAGATAGGAGCCTTTCCCAGTCGCGGGGAATTGTAGGAGCCGCCGGACGCATTAACTCAGTCAAAATCAACTAATTCCCTCTCAGCTCCCTCTCTCTCCTTTTCATTTTGCAGGCTGAAACGGGCTTTGTTGATAACAATTACACCATCCTGGGTGTGATCAGATACTCTGTACCTTCGTAAACGATTTCCCGTTCCTCCAACAGCTTGTGCTTATCGGTGTGGTTTTTCCCCCTTCTGATGTTGTTGAATTTGTTGATGTTTTTCTCTCCTCTTTAGGTTGTTCTTGGATTTGTTGCTGTTTTTCTCCTGTTGAGGTTGTGGCAACAGTGTGGCACTCCTTCAGTCCTGACCCTCTGACAGTGCAGCACTCCCTCAATGCTGACCATCTGACAGTGCAGCACTCCTTCAGGACTTACGCTTTGACAGACAATGGCTGCCTCTGCACTAACTGGAATTTTACTGAGGTTCTGAGAGAGGAGAGCGAAGCAGGCATAGACACACACACACACATGCACTACCAAACACACTCAAACAAACATACACACAGACTGACACTCACAGACAGACACAGGCACAGACAGAAACAGACTGTGCAAGGAAAAGCGAGTGACAGAAGAATATTTCAATTTCCAAAAGGCATTCGAGAAAGTTAATGTTAAATTTAAAAATGAACAATTGATTTAACATCAATGGTCTTTTCTAGAAGACAGTTCCAAACTAATACCACCTTTAGTCTGTAGAGGTGTTTGCTAACTTCACTCCTGAAAGGTTTGTCTCTAATTTTCAGTCGAGGCTCACGATGCTCCGACGCCCTCAAACATAAGAACGGACTGTAAAAATTTCTATAGGTACATAAAAAGGAAACGTTTGGCTAAGACAAATGTGGGTCCGGTACAGGCAGAGTCGGGAGAATTTATAATGGGAATAGAGAAATAGCAGTGAGGCTCATCAAATGTCCCATCATATGCTGCCAAACCGCGTACAGCCTGGAGTTATCTACAGAGTAAATCTTTGTCTTCTCTGTTCTATCAAACACTCCCAGGGCAAGTACAGTGTGGGGTTAGATGCAGAGTACAGTTGCATCTATATGTGCCTCTCTATCTCTTCCTCCATCCAAATGGAGAGAGTAACACTGAGAAAGACCAGGATAGCCAGAGAGAGAGACAGGCAGAGGGAAGGTTAGCAACAGGGAGAGAATACTCGTTAGAAAGAGGAAGAGATTGGGATGGAGAGTGTTAGTCAGTGCTCCTGCAAAGCTGTATGCAGCAGCCTGGAAGGTGCCACGCAGGTCCTGTTCCGTGATAACTAACACACATCTGCAAAGATTCTTAACAATTTAACGGGACTGCGCACGATAAAATAACTGGCTCTGCACAACAACTACATTCTCTGGGAACGTTGGAGCCAGCTGTGGCTCCGTGGGTAATAATCATGCCTCTGAGTTATACGTCTGTAGGTTCAGGTCAGAACAGAAAATCTAGGCAGTTGCCACCCAACAGAAAATCAGAACAGACCAGCGAGACTCAGAAAAGGAAACTTGTATTAAATTTGTGAGCCTCGCATTTTGGAATGTTTTAATGTTTGAGTAAATTTTTCATACTTGCCAATGATACCAAACTTGGAGGAGATGTAAAGAGTGAGGATGATACCAATGGACTGAACAGGACATAGACAAGCGTGCAAAATGGGCAGACAAATGGCAGATGGAATTTAATACAGGCAAATGTGAGGTGCTGCATTTTGGAAGAACTGATTGGGAGAGGCAAAATAGACATAATGGAAGAGTTCTAGAGAGTGGGTAGGGGCCGAGGGACCCAGGGATATATGTACATACATCTTTGAAGGTGGCAGGACATATTGAGAGAGGAGTCACAAAAGCCTACGGGATCCTGTGCTTTATAAATAGAGGTGCTGAGTACAAAAGCTCAGAAGATATGATGAACATTTACAAAGCTCTGGTTAAGCCACAACTAGAATATTGCATCCAGTTCTGGTCACCACACATTAGGAAGGATGTGAGGGTCCTTCAGGGGGATCAGAGTAGATGGTAGTTCCAGGGAGGGGAGGGTTAAGCAAAGTGGTCTGGAAACAGCTACCTGAAGTTAAATGAATGTCAGAGCAGTGAGTTTTAGTGAGGGTTGAGATCAAATATTTTCACACAAATACAAACAGGGTGACACTCACAAATCTAGAACCCCTTGGATATCAAGGGTCAAACCGGGTAGGATAAGGCACAAAAGGGAAGCATATGTCTGATAACAAGTGTTCAATACCACAGAATGCCGAGAGGAGTGAAGAAAGTGCTTGTGTGAAATAAAAAGCAAATTAGGAAAGAAAAATGATAGTTAGAAAATAATATTCCCAAGTAAAAGTAAGGAAAGCACAAAGATGTTTTATAAATACACGAAAAACAAGAGGATAACTAAGGATAGAGTATTAGGGACCAAAAAGGGAATGCGTGTATGGAGGTGGGAGATGTGGGCATGGTTATGAATGAATACTTGGTGTCTGTCTTCATAAAAGAGGGGAATGAAGCAGACATCGCAGTTAAAGAGGAGGAGTGTGAAATATTGGTTGGGATAAACAGAATGAGAGGGAAATATGAAGGTGTTTGGCATCTTTGAAAGTGGATAACTGGTCAGGCCTGGATGCATTGGAACCAGTTCAGAGAAGGTTCTCTGGGCTGGTTCCCAGGATGGAAGGATTGTCTTATGAGGAATGGTTGAACAGGTTAGGCTGATACTTATTGGAGTTTAGAAGAATGAGAGGTGATCTTATTGAAACATACAAGATTCTGAGGGGACATTATAGGGCGGATGCTGGGAGGATGTTCCCCTTGTGGGGGAGTCTAGAACTAGGGGGCACAGTTTAAAAATAAAGAGTCTTCCATTAATGACTGAACGAAGGAGGATTTTCGTTCCCTTAGCGGGTGTTTAGACTTTGGAATTCTCTTTCCCCAGAGAGCAGTGGAGCTTGGGTCATTGAATACATTCAAGGCTGAGTTAGATAGATTTATGATCGACAAGGAAGTCAAGGGTTGTGGGGGGCAGACAGGAAAGTCGAGTTAAGTCCACTATCAGATCAGTCATGATCGTATTGAATGGCAGAACAGGCTTGAGGGGCTGAATGGCCTACTCCTATTCCTATTTCTTAGGATCCTGGATATAAAATGGAAGGGTTTATCTCCACTTTTTAAGCCATTTTTATAGCAGATACAGGGCCAAGTGTAATATAACCAAAGACAGGGTCTAGTGCAGACCTAACCACTGCATTGATAACTGAAACTTGTGTAAAAAGCTATCGAGGATACAGATTTCTAAATTTGCATTCAGAGGAACTTTATGTCTTTCATGTGTCTAAAGACTTTGATGTTATTCAGACATTGGTAAACCACTTCATTCTCTCAGGACATCGACTTAAAGACCTTCAGGGATGTAGATTTACCAGAATGATAACTGGACTCCAAGGGTTAAATTACGAAGTGATATTGCACAAACGAGGGATTTATTCCTTGGAATTTAGGAGGATCAAGGTGATTTGATCAACGTTGTTGAGATATTAAGGGGATCTTATGGGGTAGTTTGGAAGAAACTGTTTCAGCAGCTTGGGAACATAGGAACAGCAGTAGGCCATTCGGTCCATCGCACCTGCTCCACCACTCAATACGATCATGGCTGATCATCCATTTCAATGCCTTTTGCCCATAATATCCTCATATCACTTTATGTCATTGGTATTTAGAATTCTGTCAAACGCTGCTTGAAACATACTCAATCTCAATGACTGAGCTTCCACAGCCTTCTGGGATGGAGAATTTCAAAGATTCACAACTCTCTGAGTAAAGAAATTATCTGTTTATTCCTACTCTCTGTTTTCTGCCTGTTAACTAATCCTGAATCCATGCCAGTATATTACCTCCTGTCCCATCTGCTTTAATTTTGCCAAACGATCTCCTGCGGGAGACTTTGTCAAAAGCTTTCTGAAAATCTCAAATGTACCACCTCCACCGACTTCCCTTCATCCTCAAAAAACTCCAAATGTTCATCAAACATGATTTCCCATTCATAAATCCATGTTGACTATGCCCGATTCGATCATTATTATCCAAGTGTCCATTTATCGCATCCTTTCGAATAGATTCTAGCCTTTTCGCAATGACTGATGGAAGGCTAACAGGTCTGTAATTGTGTGTTTTCTCTCTGCCTTCCTTCTTAAATAGTGGGATGACATTTGCTACCTTCCAATATGCAGGAACCGTTCCAGAAACTACAGAATTTTGGAAGATGATCACCAATGCATCCACTATCTCCATAGCTACCTCTTTCAACGATCTGAGATGTAGAATATCAGGTCCTGGGGACTTATCAAACTTCAGCCCCATTAATTTCCCCAATACCACCTTCTAACTAATACTAATTTCCTTCAATTCCTCATTTCCCCCTAATCCCTTGGATCTCTAATTCTGGGAGATTTATTGTATCTTCCTCAGTGAAGACAGACACAAAGTCATCATTTAGCTGCACTGCCATTTCTCTGTTCCCCATGATAAATTGTCCTGACTCTGCCTGTAATGGACCCACACTTGTCTTAACTAAACGTTTCCTTTCTCCATACCAATAGAAACTTTTACAGTCCGTTTATGTTTGGGGGAGTCTGGGACTATTGAGTATCGTCTAAAAGTTAGAGGCAGACCTTTCAGCAGTGAAGTTAGGAAACACCTCTACACACTAAAGGTGGTGTCAATTTGGAACTGTCTTCTGTAAACGCCCATTGAAGTTAAATCAATTGTTCGTTTTTTAAATCTAAGATTGACCTTCTCGAATGCCTTTTGGAAACTGAAATATTCTTCTGTCACTCTCTTTTACTGGCGCAGTCTGCTTCTGTGTGTGTGTCAGTCTGTGTGTATGTTTACTTGTGTGCGTTTGTCTGAGTCTCTCTGTGTGTCTCTTCCTGTTTCTCTCTCCTCTCTCAGAACCCCAGTAAAACTCCAGTGAGTACAGAGGCAGCGATTCTCTGTCAAAAGGTCAGTACTAAGAGAGTGCTGCGCTGCCAGAGGGTCAGTACTGAGGGAGTGCTGCACAGTCCGAGGGTCAGCACTGAGGGAGTGCTGCACTGTCAGAGGGTCAGTACGGAGGGAGTGTTGCATTGTTGGAAGGTCAGTACTCAGAGAGTGCTGTACTGTCAGAGCGTCAGTACTGAGGGAGGGCTGCACTGTCAGAGGGTCAGTATTGAGGGAGTGCTGCACTGTCGGCGGGTCAGTATTGAGGGAGGGCTGCACTGTCAGAGGGTCAGTACTGAGGGAGTGTTGCATTGTCGGAAGGTCAGTACTCAGAGAGTGCTGCACTGTCAGAGCGTCAGTACTGAAGGAATGCCGCACTGTCAGAAGGTCAGTACTGAAGGAGTGCTGAACTGTTCGAAGGTCAATACTGAGGGAGTGCTGCACTGTCGGAGGGTCAGTATTGAGGAAGTGCTGCACCTTCGGAAGGTCAGTACAGAGAGAGTGCTGCACTGTCAGACCGTCAGTACTGTGGGAGTGCTGCACTGTCGGAGGGTCAATACTAAGAAAGTGCTGCACTGTCAGAGGGTCAGTACTGAAGGAATGCCGCAATGTCAGATGGTGAGTACGAAAGGAGGGCTGCACTGTCCGAAGGTCAATACTGAGAGAGTGATGCACTGTCAGATGGTCGGTACGGAGGGAGGGCTGCACTGTCGGAGGATCAGTATTGAGGAGGTGTTGCACTGTCGGAAGGTCAGTGAATAGAGAGTGCTGCACTGTCCGAAGGTCAATACACAGAGAATGCTTCACTGTCAGAGTGTCAGTACTGAGGGATTGCTGCACTGGCCGAGGGTCAGTACTGAGGGAGTGCTGCACTGCCAGAGGGTCAGTAGAAGATAGAACATAGAACAGTACAGCACAGTACAGGCCCTTCGGCCCACGATGTTGTGCTGAAGCCTTAGCCTACTCTCAGATCAAACTAACTACCTATTCTTCATTCTACTATCATCCATGTACCGATCCAAGAGTCGCTTAAATATCCCGAATGTATCTGCTTCTACTACCACCGCTGTCAGTGCATTCCACGCAACCACCACTCTTTGCATAAAGAACCTACCTCTGACATCTCCCCGAAACCTTCCTCCAATCACCTTAAAATTATGCCCCCTGGTGATAGCCCTTTCCACCCTGGGAAAAAGTCTCTGGCTATCCACTCTATCTATGCCTCTCATCATCTTGTACACCTCTATCAAGTCACCTCTCATTCTCCTTTGCTCCAATGAGAAAAGCCCCAGCTCCCTCAATCTTTCTTCGGAAGACATGCCCCCCAGTCCAGGCAACATCCTGGTAAATCTCCTCTGCACCCTCTCTAAAGCTTCCACCTCCTTCCTATAATGAGGCGACCAGAACTGAACACAATATTCCAAGTGTGGTCGAACCAGGGCCTTAGAGAGCTGCAACTTAACCTCACGGTGCTTAAAATCAATCCCCCTGTTAATGAAAGCCAACACACCATACGCTTTCTTAACAACCCTATCAACTTGGGTGGCAACTTTGAACGATCTATGGACATGGACCCCAAGATTCCTCTGTTCCTCCAAACTACCAAGAATCCTGTCTTTAAGCCTGTATTCCGCATTCAAATTCGACCTTCCAAAATGAATCACTTCACACTTTTCCAGGTTGAACTCCATCTGCCACTTCTCAGCCCAGCTCTGCATCCTGTCAATGTCCTGTTGCAAACTACAATAGCCTTCCACACTATCCATAACTCCAGCAAACTCCGTGTCATCGGCAAACGTGCTAACCCAGCCTTCAACTTCCTCATCCAAGTCATTTATAAAAATCACAAAGAGCAGAGGTCCCAGAACAGATCCTTGTGGAACACCACTGGTCCCCGGGCTCCATGCTGAATACCTTCCATCTACTACCACTCTCTGTCTTCTCTGGGCCAGCTATTTTCGTATCCAGCCGCCCAACTTTCCCTGTATCCTATGCGTCCTCACTTTCTGAATGAGCCTGCCATGGGGAACATTATCAAAGGCCTTGCTAAATTCCATATAGACCACATCCACTGTTCTTCCTTCATCAATGTGTTTTGTCACATCTTCAAAGAATTCAATAAGGCTTGTGAGGCATTACCTGCCACTCACAAAGCCATGCTGACTGTCTCTAATCAACCGTGCTTTTCCAAATAATCACAAATCCTGTCTCTGAGAATCCTCTCCAATAATTTGCCCACTACCGACGGAAGGCTGACTAGTCTATAATTCCCAGGGTTATCCTTATTCCCTTTTGTGAACAAGGGAACAACATTTGCCACCCTCGAATCTTCCGGTACTACTCCAGTGGACAGTGAGGATGCAATGATCATCGCCAAAGGCGCAGCAATCTCTTCCCTCGCTTCCCGTAATATCCTTGGGTATATCCCGTCTGGCCCCGGGCACTAATCTGTCCTCATCTCATTCAAAATTTCCAGCACATTATCCCTCTTAACCTCAACCTGTTCGAGCATATCAGCTTGATACACGCTGTCCTCACAAACGACCAGGTTCCTCTCACTGGTGAAAACTGAAGCAAAGATTTCATTTAGGACCTCCCCTACCTTCTCCGACTCCAGGCACAAGTTCTCTCCACTATCCCTGATCGACCCTACCCTCACTCTGGCCATCCTCTTGTTCCACACAAAGGTGTAGAACGCCTTGGGATTTTCGTTAATCCTACCCACCAAGACATTTTCATGTCCCCTTCAACTCTCCTAAGTCCATTCTTCAGTTCCTTCCTGGCGACCTTGTAACCCTCTAGAGCCCTGACTGATCCTTGCTTCCTCAACCTTAAGTAAGCTTCCTTCTTCCTCTTGACAAGCTGTTCCACATCTGTTGTCATCCAAGGTTCCTTCACCCGACCATCCCTTCCTTGCCTCATCGGGACAAACCAATCCAGCAGTCGCAGCAAGTGCTCCCGAACCAACCTCCACATTTCTGTCGTGCATTTCCCTGAGAACATCTGTTGCCAGTTTATGCTCCCCAGTTCCTGCCTAATAGCATTGTAATTCCCCCTCCCCCAATTAAATATTTTCCCATCCTGTCTGCTCATGTCCCTCTCCATGACTATAGTAAAGGTCAGGGAGTTGTGATCACTATCACCGAAATGATCTCCCACCGAGAGTTCTGCCACCTGGCCTGGTTCGTTGCCAAGCACAAAATCCAACATAGCCTCCCCTCTAGTCGGCCTATCTACATATTGAGTCAGGAAACCTTCCTGGACACACCTGACAAAAACTGCTCCGTCCAAATTATTTGCACTAAGCAGGTTCCAATCAATATTAGGGAAGTTGAAGTCACCCATGACAACAACCCTGTTACTTCTGCACCTTTCCAAAATCTGCCTCCCAATCTGTTCCTCCGTGTCTCTTGCTATTTGGGGGTCAAGAGAAAATTCCCAATAAAGTGACTGCTCCTTTCCTGTTTCTGATTTCCACCCATAAGGACTCAGTAGACATACCCTCCTCGATGACCTCCCTTTCTGCAGCTGTGATACTAAACCTGATTAGCAATGCCACTTCCCCCACCACTTTTACCTCCCTCCCTATTCCTTTTGAAGCATCAAAACCCCGTAACATCCAACATCCATTCCTGCTCCTGTGATATCCACGTCTCCGTAATGGCCACAACATCGTAGCTCCAAGTACTGACCCATGCTCTATGTCCATCACCCTTATTTCTGACACTTCTTGCGTTAAAATAGACACATTTCAACCCATCATACTGGCTGCAACTTTGCCCTGTCAACAGTCTAACCTTCCTCACAGACTTTCTGCACTCGGTATCTGCCTGTTCATCAGCTACCCCATCCATTGATCCGTAGCTCCGGTTCCCATCCCCCTGCCAAACTAGTTTAAACCCTCCCAAAGAGCTCTAGCAACCCTTCCGCCCAGGATATTGGTGCACCTCCAGTTCAGATGTAACCCGTCCTTCTTGTACAGGTCCCACCTTCCCCAGAAGGTATCCCAATGATCCACATATCTGAATCCCTCCCTCCTACACCAGTGCTGTAGCCACGTGTTCAGCTGCACTCGCTCTCTGTTTCTTGCCTCACTAGCACGTGGCACTGGTAACAATCCTGAGATTACTACTCTGCTCGGAAGGTCAGTACTGAGAAAGTGCTGCACTGTCAGAGGGTCAGTACTGAGAGAGTGCTACACTGTTGGAGGGTCAGGACCGAAGGAGTGCCACATTGTTGCCACAACAACCTCAACAGGAGAAAAACTCCAACAAATCCAACAACAACTTCAACAGTCGAAAAACTGCAACAAATCCAACAACAACCTCAAAAGGACAGAAGCATCAACAAATGCAACAGCAACAGAAGGGGGAAAAATCACACTGATAAGCACAAATTCTTGGAGGGACGGGAAATCGTTTACAAAGGGACAGAGTATCCGATCACACCTGGGATGCTATAATTGTTACCAACAAAGCCCGTTTCAGCCTGCAAAATGAAAAGGGGAGAGAGTGGGAGCTGAGAGGGAATGATTTGATTTTGGCTGAATTAACGAGGGGGGGGGGACGGGCAATGGTTTCCGGCGGCTCCTACAGTGCCCCGCGATTGGGAAGGGCCCCTATCTGTGGGACAGGCCGCTCTGCACTCTGGGAGGGGTTTCTGCACATGTGTATCTCCACAGCCACGTTAACCGCGGCATTTTTTTCATTTTCCCGCGGCTCAGACTTTCAAGTTTCCTCCATTGAGATCGACAACTGAAACCGTTTCTCCTTTTCCCTTCAGGTGCTTGTTGCAGAAACAAACGGCCGGCGGGCGACTTCACGCAAACATGGAGGCTGATGACGCTTCATTCCCAACCACTGTCTCCCGAGCTCTGTTTGTCTGCGTCGAACCACTTGTTTGGAGGTCAAAGAGGTCAACAAGTGCCTCCGGCCTCCGCGCAGCCGCAGTTTGGGCGTCATGTGACAACCACCCCCCACCCGGGGTGGGGGAGGGGCCAGCGCCTGTCTCCAGACTTTTAAAGGGACACTGCACCGCCAAAACTGTCGCAACCTCTTAAAAGGACCCAACATGGACAGACAGAGCAAGAGAATTAGAGAGCAAGTAGGAGAGAGGGAAATAGAAAAGAGAGTGTGATGGAGAGAAGAGAGAGGAAAATGAGATTGAAAGAATAATAGAGAGATGGAGAGACTGAGAGAAAATAGGTGATCGGGAGAGAGTGAGAGAGCAAGAGATGGTGAGAAATAGAGGGAGACTTTCCTCTCTCAGAATGCAGATTAATGCCCAGAAAGGCTTTATTATAGATTAAAAGTTGCAGAGAGAAATCACCCAATAATCCTGGTTGCAACCCATTGGACTCAATACAATGGTTCAAAATTATTATCACTGCCACTCAAACAATTTTATCAGCTCAACAGCAATTAGTGAAATGATCCATAAACTGCAGTGTTCTATGATTCAAGGAAGATTACAGATGATAGAGGACATGTAGGCAGACACAAAGTATTTATTTAGTTTCACTGTCATTGTCCATAAGAGGCTGAGTAAATTGGGCCTGTATTCTCTGGTGTTTAGAAGAATGAGAGGTGATCTCAAGTAACATATCAGATTATAAAGGGACCAGGTAGGGTCGACACTGAGAGATTATTTCAGCTGGTCGGGAAATGAAAGTCTCCCTTATCCCTTCCTAACCAGTTTATCCACCTGACCTGACAGCCTCAGGAATTAGTGAACATTCACTCCAAGGTCCCGTTGTTCACAGACACAGAGATAATGTTGGAGACAGCCACGTTGTTAGGTTAGATCGAAAAGGCAAATGTCAAATATAATCATTGTTTGATGTAATCCTCTGTACATAGACGTACAAGAAATATGCATAGAGTGTGAAACAACAGGAGAGAGGGAGAAATACAGATAGAGAGAGGGTAACAGTGAGAAAGGGAGAGATAGGCATGGAGAGAGAAGTGGAGAGCTACTCTGACTGGTAATCTCTCGCCATCTCTGTCTTCCCCTCTCTCTTACTCAGTCAATCACTAATTCCCCTATCTGCTATTCTCTCCATTTTGATCTCTCTCCTCTTTTCTCTATCTCTATCTCCCTCTACACCCTCTCAATCTCAATCACTCGCGATGTCATACCTTCAACGATGCTGCATACAGCTTTGTGGGAACATTGACCGACACTCTGCAGCCCAAACTCCCTCTGTCTGTCTGTCTGTCTGTCTCTCTCTCTCTGTCTCTGCTCCTATCGCTGTGTCTCTCATTGTCTTTCCCTATCAGTGTCTCTATCTCTGCCTCTATCTGTGCGTCTGTCTCTGCCTCTCTCTCTGTTTATCCCTCTCTATGTCTCTCCCTCGGTCTATGCCTATTCCTCTCTCTCTCTCTCACTTTCTCTCTCTCTCTCTCTTTCTGTCTCACCGTCTCTCACTTTCCCTGTCTCTGTCCATGACTCTGTCTGTGTCTCTAGTATACCATCTCTCCCTCTCTCTTTCCCCTTCTCTCTCTTTTCATCTGTCCCTTCCTCCCTCTCTCCCAGGACAGCAATGATTTCAGCCATTTCTTGATTAAGTTTGAACCTTTAACTCTTGCCTTGTTGGGAATTTCACTGCAGTTTGAAAATAAGGAACACTGATCCAACACTCAAACCCTAAAACACTCTCACTAAACCTGCATCACAGGTCTTGGTGCATGCGGCTAGGAAATGCTGCATTATCTGAAGCAAAATTCTGTGGATGCTGGAAATCATGAAACCATCGAGCTGAATGGTTGACTCTGTTTCTCTCTCCACAGATGCTGCCTTGTCTGTGAATGGAACTGAACACTGTGCAATCATCAGTGAACATCCCCACTTCTGACCTGACGATGGAGAGCAGGTCATTGAGGAAGCAGTTATCGATGGTTGGGCCCAGGACACGACGATGAGGCACTCCTGCAGCGACGTCCTGGGACTGAGATGTTTGACCTCCAACAACCACAACCATCTTCCTTTGTGCTCACTATTACTCCAACCAGCGGAGAGATTTCCCCCTGATTCCCACTGACATCAACTCCACCCAGGCTCTATGATGCCATATTCCATCAAATGCGACCTTTGAGGTTAAAGGCAGTTATTCTCACCTCACTTTCTGATCCTTTGGATCATATGAGATGCAGACGGGCCATGGAATAGCAGACACAAGTGAATGGTTCTGTTTTGCCTGCTGGGTTATCCACTCCACAGCCGGGTACAGGGCAGTGCACAACAGATTAACATGTCTCATTAAAGGCTCGCAGAGCAGGTTCAGCATGTATTAGATAGAGTACAGATCATTCCAATTTCTCTCCCACTCTGACCTGACGATGGAGGGCAGTTCATTGAGGAAGCGGTTATAGATGGTTGCCCAGGACACGGCGCTGGGACAGTGGCGCAGTGGCCAGCACCGGAGCCTCACAGCTCCAGCGACCCGGGATCAATTCCGGGTACTGCCTGTGTGGAGTTTGCAAATTCTCCCTGTGTCTGCATGGGTTTTCTCCGGGTGCTCCGGTTTCCTCCCACAAGCCAAAAGACTTGCAGGTTGGTAAGTAAATTGGCCATTATAAATTGCCCCTAGTATAGGTAGGTGGTAGGGAAATATAGGGACAGGTGGGGATGTGGTAGCAACATCGGGAGAGAGGGATAAATGTAAATGGAAAGAGATTAACAGAGAAAAGGAGTGAAAAGCATGAAGGGAGTGCTGGAAATTTACTATTTCTGGTAATCTCTCCATCTCTATCTCTCCTTCCTCCTTTTGTAATCGCACAAGCCCTGTCTCAGCACTAGTTTAAACTAGTTTGCCAGGGGGATGGGAAGCGAAGCTACGGATTAGTGGATGGGGTAGGTGTTGAACAGGCAAATACAGAGTGCAGAGAGCCTTTGAGGAAGGTTAGACAGTTCACAGGGCAAAGTTGCAGCCAGTATGGTGGGTTGAAGTCTGTTTATTTTAACGCAAGAAGTGTCAGGAATAAAGCTGATGAACTTAGAGCATGGATAAGTACTTGGAGCTACGATGTTGTGGCCATTACGGAGACTTGGATATCACAGGGGCAGGAATTGATGTTGGATGTTCCGGGGTTTAGATGTTTCAAAAGGAATAGGGAGGGAGGTAAAAGAGGTGGGGGAGTGGCATTTATAGTCAGGGATAGTATCACAGCTGCAGAAAGTGACGTCGTCGAGGAGGGTTTGTCTACTGAGTCATTATGGGTGGAAGTCAGAAACAGGAAAGGAGCAGTCACTTGATTGGGAGTTTTCTCTTGACTCCCCAATAGCAACGGAGGAACAGATTGGGAGGCAGATTTTGGAAAGGTGCAGAAGTAACAGGCTTGTTGTCATGGGTGACTTCAACTTCCCCAATATTGATTGGAACCTCCTTATTGCAAATAGTATGGATGGAGCAGTTTTTTGTCAGGTGTGTCCAGGAAGGTTTCCTGACTTAATATGCAGATAGGCCGACTAGAGGGGAGGCTATGTTGAATTTGGTGCTTGGTAATGATCCAGGCCAGTTGGCAGATCGCTCGGTGGGAGAGCATTTCGGTGATAGTGATCACAACTCCCTGACCTGTACTGCAGTCATGGAGAGGGGCAGGGAGCAGACGGGTTGGGAAAATATTTAATTGGGGGAGGGGGAATTACAATGCTATGAGGCAGGAACAAGGGAGCATAAATTGGGAACAGATGTTCTCAGGGAAATGCACGACAGAAATGTGAAGGTTGTTTCGGGAGCACTTGCTGCGACTGCTGGATCGGTTTTTCCCAATGTGGTAAGGAAGGGATGGTCGGGTGAAGGAACCTTGGATGACAAGAGCTGTGGAACAGCCAGTCGTTTGTGAGGGCAGCGTGAAACAGGCTGATATGCTCGAAAAGGTTGATGTTTAGAGGGAGGATGTGCAGGAAATTTTGAAAGTCATGAGGACAGATAAGTCCCCGGGGCCAGACGGGATATACCCAAGGTAATTACGGGAAGCGAGGGAAGAAATTGCCGCGCCTTGGGCGATGATCTTTGCGTCTTTACTGTCAACTGCTGTAGGACCAGATGCTTGGAGGGTGGGAAATGTTATTCCCTTGTTCAAGAAAGGGAAAAAGGATAACCCTTCGAATTTTCGACTAGTCAGTCTTACGTCGGTCGTGGGCAAATTATTGGAGAGGAATCTTAAAAGACAGGATTTATGATTAATTGGAAAAACATAGTTTGATTAGAGACAGTCAGTATGGCTTTGTGAGTGGTGGGTCATGCCTCACAAGCCTTACTGAATTCTTTGAGGATGTGACAAAACACATTGATGAAGGAAGAGCATTGGACGTGGTGTATATGGATTTTAGAAAGTAAGCAGGGATGGGATACAGGGAAGGTTGGGTGTCTGGATACAGAATTGGCTGGTCCATCGAAGCCAGAGGGTGGTAGTAGATGGAAAGTATTCAGCATGGAGCTCGGTGACCAGTGGTGTTCCACAGGGATCTGTTCTGGGACCTCTGCGCTTTGTGATTTTCATAAATGACTTGGATGAGGAAGTGGAAGGCTGGGTTAGTAAGTTTGCCGTTGATACGAAGGATGCTGGAGTTGTGGATAGTGTGGAAGGCTGTTGTAGGTTGCAACAGGACATTGACAAGATGCAGAGCTGGGCTGAGAAGTGACAGATGGAGTTCAACCTTCAAAAGTGTGAAGTGATTCATTTTTGAAGGTCGAATTTGAATGCAGAATACAGGCATCAAGATAGGATTCTTGTTAGTGTGGAGGAGCAGAGGGATCTTAGGGTCCATGTCCATGGATCGCTCAATGTTGCCACCCAACTTGATAGGGTTGTTAAGAAGGCTTATGGTGTGTTGGCTTTCATTAACAGGGGTATTGAGTTTTCGAGCTGCGAGGTTATGCTGCAGCTCTATAAAGCCCTGGTGAGACCACACTTGGAATATTGTGTTCAGTTCTAGTCGCCTCATTATATGAAGGATGTGGAAGCTTTAGAGTGGGTGCAGAGGAGATTTGCCAGAATGCTACCCAGACTGGAGGGCATGTATTATGAAGAAGGGTCCAGGGAGCTAGGGCTTTTCTCATTGGAACGAAGACGGATGAGAGGTGACTTGATGGAGGGGTACAAGATGATGAGAGGCATAGCTAGAGTGGATAGTCAGAGATTTTTTCCCATGGCGGAAAGGGCTATCACCAGGGGGCATAATTTTATGGTGATTGGAGGAAGGTTTCGCGGAGATGTCAGACGTAGTTTCTTTGCACAGAGAGTGGTGGGTGCGTGGAATGCATTGCCAGCGGTGGTAGTAGAAGCAGATACATTAGGGACATTTCAGTTACTCTTGGATAGGTACATGGATGATAGTAGAATGAAGGGTATGTAGATAGTTTGATCTTAGAGTCGGTTCAAGTGTCGGCACAACATCGTGGGCCGAAGGGCCTGCACTGTGCTGTACTGTTCTATGTTCTATGTTCTTTATTCCTCTTAAATCATGTGTTCCGAACACGGGACTTTGTCTCTCTCCCGTTTTCTAGGATGTTGCCAGGACGAGACAAATGCAGATATGAGGAAAGATTGTACAGTCTGGGGTTGTTCTCCTTCGAACAGAGAAGGCTGAGGGGAGAACTGATTGAATTGTACAAGATTTTGAGCGGCCTGGCCAGAGAGCAGTGAAGGGTCCATTCATCTTGGCAGAGAGGTCACTGTTGAGCGGGCAGAAATTTAAAGTGATTGGTAGAAAAATTGGAGGGGAGATGAGGAAAATCTTTTTCACCCAGAGGGTGGTGATGGCGAAGAACTCACTGCCTGAAAGGATAGTTGAGCAGAGACCCTTATCTCATTCAAAATAAGTCTGGATATGCACCAAAAGTGCCGTCAGCTGCAGTGCTACGGCCCAAATTTTGGAGGGTGGTATTTGAATCGGTGGATCGATTTACGGCTAGCTCAGATACGAAGGGCAAAATGGCATCTTTCTGTGCCTTAGACTCTCCATGATGCCCTCTCTACTCTATTACTACCTCTGCTACCATCTGAATCCCAGTCTCTCCCTCTCTGTTACTACCTTAATCACAGTCTCTCCCTCTCTGTGACCAGCTAAATCCCAGTCTCTCCCACTCTGTTACCCACTGAATCCCAGTCTCTCCCTGTCTGTTACCCTCTGAATCCCAGTCTCTCCCTGTCTGTTACCCTATGAATTCCTGTCTCTCCCTCTCTGTTACACACTGAATTCCTGTCTCTCCCTCTCTGTTACCCAGTGAATCCCTATCTCTCCCTCTCTGTTACCCTCTGAACCCCAGACTCTCCCTCTCTGTTACCCTCTGAATCCCAGTCTCTCTCGCGCTGTTACCCTCTGAATCTCAGTTTCTCCCCCCCCCCTGCTACCATCTGAATCCCAGTCTCTCCCTCTCTGTTACCCTGTGAATTCTTATCTCTCCCTCTCTGTTACCCTCCGAATCCCAGTCTCTCCCTCTCTGTTGCCGTCTGAATCCCAGGCTCCCCCTTTCGGTTACCCTGTGAATCCCACTCTCTCGCTCTCTGTTACGTAACCAGGGTTTTTAAAATATTCCACATAACCTGCCTGGTTTTGCACTCACAGTTTTCAGTGTACATTCGGGTACAGTGCTATTCCCCAGGGGCTTGGTTTAGGAACACTGATCTTTTTGTTATATATTAATGACTTGGACTTGGGTTTACAGGGAATATCTTCAACATTGTGCCATCTATAATATAAGAAACGGGGAACGGAATAGTAGTAGACTTCAGGAGGATAGAGGTAGTCTGGTGAAATGCTCAGACACATGGCAGGTTAACTTCAATGCTGAGAAATGTAAAATGATGCATTTTGGAAGGAAGCCTGAGGAGAAGCTATATACACTAAATGGTACAATGTTAAAATGGGTGCAGGGACAGAGAGATCTGGGATTTCATTTGTGTCACCTTTTATATCTTAAAGATTCCATTTGAGGCTTGGAATCTTGTCAGTAAAATTTATCTTCATCCTGAAAAATGTCAGCAAACGTATTGGGAAATGTGTCAAAAGCTGTTTCCTTTCAGACATTCCTGCATTGTGGAAGTGTGAGCTGTCTTTGCAGAGACAGGAAATAAGGTTGTTTGAATGGACCTGCAGGCCTTGGTTGATGCAATCAGGTGCGAATTTGAATTGTGTCCCGTGTGCATACACAGAATTGAAGGTATTTACAGAACAACACATGAAGTAGTTTCCCAATGTCGGACAAACGTCAAAGACGTCAGACACATGGAAGAAGAGGAGAAGGGAACAATATATAAAACTTGATACAGTCAAACAATAGCAGCAGGAAAATGAATCTCTTTTTATGGGTTTTAATTTGAAGACCTGAACTGATGATTGAAAAATCAGGAGTTCAAATCCCACACTGGGCTGTTGTGAATTTGAATTCTGTTTTTGTCTAAAATATATATATAAATCTTGAATTAAAAAAAATAACCTCTAGGATGGAATGATTCGCTGCCATCAACTCGTGCAAACCCGTTTGCATCACAGTTTTGCTGTATTTATTAACGATTTCAGATGATGGGGTAGACATCCAGGTACCCAAATTGCCAATGACTCAAAAATCGGCAGCATTGAAAGAAGTGTAGCTGGAAGCATACCATTTCAAAAAGATGATGATATCTTAATTGAATGGGCAATCCTGCGGTAGATAGAATTCGATGTCAGCATAAAAATGCTGGAATAGAGTACTTAATAAATGGTGAAAAGCTAGAAACACTGGAGGTCTAAAGAGACTTGGGAGGGCCATGTCCATTTGAGTGCGGCATAGATTTACCATAATGATAAATGGGCTCCAAGGGATAAATTATGAGGTGATGTTACACAAACTCGGGATTTATTCCCTGGAATTTAGGAGGATCAAGGTGGTTTGTTCAATGTTGATGACATATTAAGGGGAACTGGTAGCAGCATTTAGGAGAAAATATTTTAGCAGCTTTGGAGCAAAGGAACAGGAGTAGGCCTTTCAGCCCGTCAAGCTTGCTCCGCTATTTAACACTATCATGACTGATCATCGATATGGGATCCCAGGCTTTGTAAAGAGAGGCTTCGAGTATAAAAGCAAGGAGGTTATGATGAAGCTTTATGAAACACTGGTTCAGCCTCAACTAATATTTTGTCAATTCTGGACACCGGACTTTAGGAAGGATGTGGGGCATTCATGAGGGTGCAGAAAAGATTCACAAGCAAGGTTCCAGGGGTGAGGACGTCAGTTACGTGGATAGATAGGGGAAGCTGGGGTTGTTCTCCATTGAGAAGAGAAACTTGAGATTAGATTGAATGGAGGTGTTCAAAATCATGAGGGGCCCTGACAGAGTAGATGTTGGAGTAGGAATGCAACACATAGGACATTCAGTATCCATTTCTGTTGAGTGTGTGCTTGTACAAGTGAATTGACCCTTTAATATTTTTAACTTACTTAACTCTTGCGATCCTGCAAATCTCAAATTCAACAATGACCACTTTGACTTCATCCCAATGTGTCTTATGGACGTTCTCACTGGATAGCAAGGACAACTGTCGACTGAAGATGGGTGGGCCTAGGAAACTACCCTGAGGAACTCCTGCAGTTATGGCCTGGGATTGAGATGATTGACCTCCAACAACCTCAACCATCTCCCTTTGTGCTTGGTATGATTCCAGCCATTGGAGAGATTTCCCATTGATTCCCATTGACTTCAACTCCACTCAGGCTCGAGGATGCCATATTCCGTCAAATGCTACATTATGGTTAAGGGCAGTTATTTTCATTATATTTTCTGATCCATTGGATAATATGAAATGCATACGGGCCATAGAATAGCAGACAAGAGTGAACGGTTCTGTTTTACCTGCTGTGTTATCCACTTCACAACCTGGTACAGGACTGTGCATGACAGATTAGCATGTCCCATTAAATACTCCCAAGGCAGGTTCAGCATGCATTACATAGAGTACAGCTCCTTCCACTCTTTCTCCCACTCTCTCTCCCTCACTCTCTCGATTTCCTGTGAAATAACGGGACAAAGGGAGAAATATAGATGGAGAGGGCGTAACAGATAAAAATGAGTGATAAGCAGGAAGAGAGTGCTGGAGATTTACTCTTTCTGGAAATCTCTCGATCTCTATCCGTCCTTCCTCTGTCTTTTACTCTCTCAACCCCTTTCTCACCTCTCTGTTCCTCTTTATCCCTGTGCTTTGAACACAGGACTTTGTCTCTCTCCCGTTTTCTAGCACGATGCCAGGACTGGAGAAATGTAGCTATGAGGATAGGCTGGGCATGTTCTCCTTGGAACAGAAAGGGCTGAAGACAGATCTGATTAAAATGTTCAAAAGGAGTCTTGATAGGCATCTCAAGTGACATCAGCTGTAGGGCTACGGACCAAATGCTGGAAGGTGGGATTGGAATAGGTGGACCGATTTTCAACTGGCACAGACACGATGTGCCAAATTATCCCTTAACCATCTATAATGACCTCTCCATCTCTATTTCTCCCTCTGTTACGCTCTGAATCCCAGTCTCTCCCTCCCTGTTACTCCCTGAATCCCAGTCTCTCCCTCTCGGTTACCCACTGAATCCAAGTCTCTTCCTCTCTGTTACCTTCTGAATCCCAGTCTCTCCCTCTCTGTTATGTTCGGAATACTAGTCTCTCCCTCTCTGTTACCGTTTGAATCCCAATCTTTCCCTCTCTCTTGCCATATGAATCCCAGTCACTCCCTCTCTGTTACCCTCTCAATCCTAGTCTCGCCATCTCTGTTGCCCTTTGAATGCCAGTGTGTCCCTCTCTGTTATCCTCTGAATCCCAGTCCCTCCCTCTTGTTTCCCTTCTGAATCCCAGTTCCACCCTCTCTGTTACCTAACCAGAGCGTTATAAATGTTCTGCATAACCTCCCTGCTTTTGCACTCACTGTATACAGTGTACATTGTGGTACAGTGGTATTCCCCATGGGTTTGCGTTCGGACCACTGATATTTTTGATATATATTAATGATTTGGACTTGTGTTTACAGGGCATAACTTCACCATTGTGCCATCTGCAAGGGAATAAACAGGGAAGGGAATAAAAGTAGACTTGAGGAGGATGGAGGCAGTCTGGTGAACTGGTCAGACACATGGCAGGTTAACTTCAATTTTGAGAAATGTAAAATGATGCATTTTGGAAGGAAGGCTGAAGACAAGCCATATAAACTAAATGATACGATGTTAAAATGGGTGCGGGTACAGAGAGATCTGGAAATTCAATTGCTTCACTTGTTGTAACTTAAGGATTCAATTTGGTGCTTGGAATCTTGTCAGTTGAATTTAGCTTCATCCTGAAAAGTGTTAGCAAATGTTTTGAGAAATGTGTCATAAGCTGTTTCCATTCAGACATTCCTGCATTGTGGAAGTGTGAGCTATCTTTGCAGAGGCAGGATATGGACATGCTGAATGGACCTGCAAGTTTTGGTTGATGTAATAAGGTGAGAATTTGATTTGTTTCTCTTGAAGGTACACAGAATTGAAGGTATTTACAGAACACCACATGAAGTAGTTTACCAATGTCTGACAAAGTTTACAGACTTGAGACACATGGAAGAAGAGACCAACGGAACAATATAGAAAACCTGAGATAGTCAGCCAACAGCAGTCGGAAGGGAAATCTCTTTTTATGGGTTTTCATTTGAAGGCCTGATCTGATGATTGAAAAAGCAGGAGTTCAAATCCCACACTGGGCTGCTGTGAATTTGTACTTTTCTGCTAAAAAAAAATAAATCTGGAATTTAAAAAAAACCTCGAGGATAGAATGATTCACTCCTTTCTGCTCGTGCAAAGCCCGTGTGTGTCGCAGTTTTGCTGTATTTATTAACGATTTAAGGTGATGGGGTAGAATGCCACATATCCAAGTTTGCCAATGGCACAAAAATAGGCCGCATTGCAAGCAGTGTAGCTGGAAGCATCAAATTACAAAGAGCTATTACTATCATAAGTTAATGGGCAAAACTGTGGTAGTTGGATTTCAATGTCAACAAAAAAGACTGGCATTCATAGAGTAACAGAGAGTAGAACAGAGTATTTTATACATGGTGAAAAACTAGAGACGCTGGAGGTCCTAAGAGACTTGGGAGAGGTTCCATGTCTATTTGAGTGCAGCATAGATATCCCAGAATGATAACTGGACGCCAAGTGTTAAATTATGAGTTGATATTACACAAAATAGGGATTTATTCCTTGGAATTTAGGAGGATCAGTGGTGATTTGTTCAAAGATGTTGTGATATTGCGGGCAACTGATGGGGTAGTTTGGGAGAAGCCATTTCAGCAGCTTTGGAACGTAGGAACAGGAGAAGGCCATTCAGTCCATCGAGCCTGCTCCGCCATTCAATATGATTATGGCTGATCATCCACTTCAATGCCATGTTCCCAAACTATCCTCATACCCTTTTGTGTTACTGGTATTTAGAAATCTGTTATTCTATGCATTAAACATATTCAATGATTGAGCTTCTACAGCCCTCTGGGGCAGAGAATTCAAAAGATTCACAACCCTCTGAGTAAAGAAATTTCTCCTCGTCTCTTTCCTAATTATTTTGAAATTGTGTTCCTTAGTTCTAGACTCCACAACCAGAGAAACATCTTCCCTGCATCTACCCTGTTTCTCTATAACGTTACCCCAGACTCTCTACACAGCCTGCCTCCCCGTCCCTCTGCTTCTAAAGTGTCTCAGGGTGTCCTGGAACTTTCTATCTCTCTGCTTCAGTCTCTGTCCCACCCTATCTCTCTGTTACTCTACCTCTGCCCTTCTCTCTCTGTATATCAGTCTCTCCCGCCATGTTAGGTATCATTAGGAGCCGAGTTAAAACACAGACAAAATAAACACTTCACCTATCCGCCCCAGCATAAATAGCAAAATTTGTGGATATTTTATGTCTGTATTCTGACAACATGGACAGCAACGTAGATTATATGATGGGATGCTGCAAATCGAGTTGCACACATACGGTAGGACAAACAATTTAAAAAGATTTCATCACAAGTCGAGTCCAACCTAACTGCAGATTCGACCCACTAAGGAAATAAATGGCAAAACTCTTGAGTTTGTTGGAGTATCTTAAGCTTTAAGACTCCAAGAGGTGGAGGACTACGTGGATAGCACGCTTAGGAACATGCATGCAGTTGGGGAAGGGGTGACAACCAGGCAGTCGAAGAGAACCAGGCAGGCAGTGCAGGAGACCCCTGGGTCTATCTTGAATGCTAATAGGTTTTCCATTTTGGATTCTGGTGAGAGCATTGGTTCCTCAGGAGAGTGCAGCCACAGCAAAGTCCGTGATACCACGGTTACTCAGCGGCATAGGAGGGGATGAAGAAGAGTGGAAGAGCAATGGTGACAGGCCATTCAACAGTCAGAGGATTAGACAGGTGTTTCTGCGGCAGTAAATGTGATTCCAGGATTATGTGTAGCCTCCCTGGTGCCAGTGCACAGTGGCGCAGTGTTTAGCACCGCAGCCTCACAGCTCCAGGGACCCGGGTTCGATTCCGGGAGTTTGCAAGTTCTCCCTGTGTCTGCGTGGGTTTTCTCCGGGTGCTCCAGTTTCGTCCCACAAGCCAAAAGACTTGCAGGTTGATAGGTAAATTGGCCATTATAAATTGTCACTAGTATAGGTAGGTGGTAGGGAAATATAGGGACAGGTGGGGATGTTTGTTGGGAATATGGGATTAGTGTAGGATTAGTATAAAATGGGTGGTTAATGTTCGGCACAGACTCGGTGGGCCGAAGGGCCTGTTTCAGTGCTGTATCTCTAATCTAAAAATCTAAAATCATAATCATGTCCTGGAGCGGCTGCCGGATATCCTTCTGGGGGAGTGTGAACAGCCTGAGGTCGTGGTCCACATTGGTACCAATGATACAGGTCGGAAAAGTGACGAGGTCCTGAAAGCAGATTTTAGGGAGTTTGGAAGGAAATTAAAAAGCACCGTCTCCAAAGCAGTAATCTCAGCATTACCCCCAGTCCCACGTGCTCGTGAGCATAGTAATAGACGAATTGATCAATTGAACACGTGGCTGAAGAATTGGTGTCGGAGGGAGGGCATCAGATTTCTGAGTCGTGGGACCGGTTCTGTGGCAGGTGGGACCTGTACAAGATGAACAGTCTACACTTGAACAAGACAGGAACTAACATACCCACAGGGAGAATTGCCAGTGCTGTTGGGATAGGTTTAAACTAGCTTGTCAGGGCGATGGCAGCCTGAGGAGCAGCTCAAATTGGAAGGAAGCAAAGCTGGTAACAGGATGTAGAAAAGTATCACGTGACATTAGAACGTAGTTGAAACAAAAGTGAGCAATAACTAGGCTTAGAATGCAGAATGTCAAGAAGAAAAAGTTAAGGGCATTCTACCAGAATGTACGCAGAATTCGCAACAAGGTAGATGATTTAGAGGCCCTAATGGAGGTAAGTGGGTATGATCTCTTTGCCGTAACGGAAACGTAGCTACACAGTGACCAAGACTGAGAACTGAATATACCACTATGCTCGACATTTAGGAAGGACAGACAAAAAGGAAAAGGAAGTTGTGTTGCACTGATAATAACTGATGGGGTCAATACATTAGTAAGGGAGTATCTCAGCTCACAAGAACAAAATATGGAATCTGATTGGTTGCAGCTAAGAAATAACAAGGGTTAGCGCATCAATCGGAGTTGTTTAGCGGCCACTAAACCGTAGTGGTATTGTGGGCCAGGGCATTAGTCAGGATATTAGAGAAACATGTATCATGAGTAATACAGTAATCACGGGTGCTTTGAATCTGCATATAGACTGTGCAAACCTAATGAACACAAATGCTCTGGATAAGGAGCTTCTGGAATTGGTTACAGATAGTTTTCTAGAGCATTTTATTGAGTAACAGCAAAGAGAACAGGCTATTATAGATCCAGTATTACGAAATGAGAAAAGGCTGATTAATAAACGTCTTGTAAAACAAAATTTAGGAACGAGTGACCATAATATGAAATAATTTTTTCATTATGTTTGAAACTGAGGTAGTTCAATCTTAAGCCAGGGTGTTAAATTTGAACAAAGGAAATTATGAATCTGTGAGGGGCAAATTGGCTGAGGTGGATTGGGAAAAAAACGTTAAAAGGTATGACAGTACACAGGCAATGCATAGTCTTTTAAGAAATGTTATTTACTTTACTGTTACTACACATTCCTTCAAGGCACAAACACCCAAAAAGTAAAGGCAGTCAACCGTGTCTAACAAAGGAAGTTAAGGATTGTATAAGATTAAAAGAAAAGGCCGATACAGTTGCCAGAAATAGTAGTAAACCTGAGGATTAGGTGGATTTTAGAATACAGCAAAGGACAAAGAAACTGATAAAGAAAGGGAGATTATAATATAATGGTAAGCTAGCGATACATGAAAAACGGACTGTGAAAGCTTCTACACATAGGTAAAAAGAAGTTTGGCGAAGACAAATGTGGGTCCCTTGCAGGCAGAGTCAGGAGAATTTATAATGGCGAATAGAGAAATAGCAGATAAACTAAATGATAACTTTGTATGTGTCTTCACTGAGGAAGATACAAGAAATCTGACAGAATTAGAGATCTAAGGGACAAGGGAGAATGAGGAATTGACGGAAAGTAGTATTGGTCAGAAGGTTATTTTGGAGAACTTAATTGATCTGAAGGTCGATAGGACCCCGGAACTTGATATGCTGCATCCCAGAATGTTGAAGGAGGCAGTTATGGAAATTATGGATCCATTGGTGATCATCCTCCAAAATTGTATAGATTCTGGAGCGATTCCTGCAGACTGAAAGGCCGCAAATGCTACTCGACTATTTAAAAAATAAGGAGGCCGCGAAAAACAGGGAATTACAGACCTGTTAGCCTTACATCAGTCGTTGGGAAAATGCCAGAATCTATTCTAAAGGATGTGATAAATGTACACTTGGATAATAATGATATGATTGGGTATGGTCAACATGGATTTATGAATGGGAAATCATGTTTGACGAACCCGTTGGAGTTTTCCGAGAATTAATAACTAACAGAATTAATAAAGGGGAGTCGATGGACGTGGTGTACTTGTATTTCCAGAAGGCTTTTGATAAAGTCGACCACAGGAGTTTGGTTAAAATTAAACAAAACTAAGAATTAACGAAATTAAAACACATAGCACATGGCAGAGGAGGCATGGATTAAAGATTGGTGAACAGGCAGAAAACAGAGAGTAGGAATAAACAGGTCATTTTCGCATTGGCAGGCTGTGACTAGTGGAGTCCCACAGGAATCACAGTTTGGGTCCCAGCCGTTCAAAATACATATTAATGATTTGGATGTGGGGACCAAACTTAATATTTCTAAGTTCTTGGAGGACAGAAAACTAGGTGGGAATGTATTTTGTGACGACGATGCAACGTGGTTTCAAGGGATGTTGGCAGACGAAACGGACTGGATTTTACCTACCCATCGATGCTGTGGGTGATGGCGAGAGGGTAGGGTGGGGCGGGGAGGCGTAAAATGCTTGTGGAGGAGACCTGCCTCGACCCTCGGTGCCAAGCAGGCACCGGTGCATGATATCAGCTGCGGCGGGACCTCGGTGCAACCTTCCCACTGCTCGGCAGCATCACCCCAATTACCATTTGTAAAACGCTTCCTTCTCCTCCTCATTCTGCATCCCGCCGCCTCCCGATTCACAGTTCTGCCTTTTACGTTGAAATAGGTGGCTGTCATGTGCCCTTCTGTTCAAGAACCTACGTGAAGGAAACAACTGCATTTATAACATGCAAATGGGTATGTCTCATCTTCGGTTGTGTGATGCGCTTCTTCTGAGTATCTGTATGCGCCGCGGTCAAAATGAACAGGCAATTGAAGTCCATATTGATTAGAGGCAGTCAGCATGGCTTTGTAAGGGGCAGGTCATGCCTCACAAGCCATATTGAATTTTTGAAGATGTGACAAAACACATTGATGAAGGAAGAACAGTGGATGTGGTGTATATGGATTTTAGCAAGGCGTTTGATAAGGTTCCCCATGGTAGGCTCTTTCAGAAAGTAAGGAGGCATGGGATTCAGGGAAACTTGGCTGTCTGGATACAACATTGGCTGGCCCATAGAATTCAGAGGGTGGTAGTAGATGGAAAGTATTCAGCCTGGAGCTCTGTGACCAGTGGTGTTCCGCAGGGATCTGTTCTGGGACCTCTGCTCTTTGTGATTTTTATAAATGACTTGGATGAGGAAGTGGAAGGCTGGGTTAACAAGTTTGCCGAAGACACGAAGGTTGCTGGAGTTATGGATAGTGTGGAAGGCTGTTGTATGTTGCAACGGGACATTGACAGGATGCAGAGCTGGGCTGAGAAGTGTCAGATGGAGTTCAACCTGGAAATGTGTGAAGTGATTCATTTTGGAAGGTCGAATTTGAATGCGGAATACAGGCTTAAAGACAGGATTCTTGGTAGTGTGGAGGAACAGAGGGATCTTGGGGTCCATGTCCATAGATCGTTCAAAGTTGCCACCCAAGTTGATAGGGTTGTTAAGAAGGCGTATGGTGTGTTGGCTTTCATTAACAGGGGGATTGAGTTTAAGAGCCGTGAGGTTATGCTGCAGCTCTATAAGGCCCTGGTTCGACCACACTTGGAATATTGTGTTCAGTTCTGGTCGCCTCATTATAGGAAGGATTTGGAAGATTTAGAGAAATTGCAAAGGAGATTTACCAGTATGCTGCCTGGACTGGAGGGCATGTCTTACGAAGAAAGATTGAGGGAGCTAGGGCTTTTCTCATTAGAGCGAAGAAGGATGAGAGGTGACTTGATAGAGGTGTACAAGATGATGAGAGGCATAGATAGAGTGGATAGCCAGAGACTTTTTCCCAGGGTGGAAAGGGCTATCACCAGGGGGCATAATTTTAAGGTGTTTGGAGGAAGGTTTTGGGGAAATGTCAGAGGTAGGTTCTTTACACAGAGAGTGGTGGGTGCGTGCAATGCACTGCCAGCTGTGGTAGTAGAAGCAGATACATTAGGGACATTTAAGCGACTCTTGGATAGTTACATGGATGATAGTAGAATGAAGAGTAGGTAGTTAGTTTGATCTTAGAGTAGGTTAAAGGTTCGGCACAACATCGTGGGCCGAAGGGCCTGTCCTGTGCTGTGCTGTTCTATGTTCTTTCTATGTTCTATGTAGGGGCCCCCGGTCGTAAGCAGCATCCCCCAAGGACTGCTCGCTTCTGCAGACACCACATGACATGTCAGTGGATGTCAGAGCACCAGTGTCAGAGGCATTTGCGCATGGAGAGAGGGTGGTGACATGTCGCTGTGCCCAGCTCCTTGTCAACTTGAAGCCCATGGACTTTGCTCTACATCCTATGCCTGTGGTCCTCATAGTGGCAGTGGCTCTTAAGCTTGACACCTCTGCAGATTTCAGAAGCCCAGCGGAGATAAAAGAGTCGGCACTGCACCACTGCATCAGGGAGGTTGCCGATGTCCTGTAGTGGAGGGTCAGTGAGTAAGTCCACTTCTGGACGGACCCTCATAGCCAGTCCCAGAGGGCCATTCGTTTTGGCACCATTGCCAGACACCAAAGGTTTTAGGGTTCATACACTGCACCCATGTGGCCAGCGAGCCTCCCACCATGCCATCCCGTGCAGACGTCACCATAAAAGGAACCCTCTGAATGTAGCTGAATCTGGTATGTGATCAGCGGGTACGCTTCAGGCAAAACCAGGCCCTCCTCTCAGGCAGTTGCCAGGACACATGGGTCTTGCGCCAGTCCCAGCTGCTGCTGCTGTTCAGTGAACTGGCTCAGACAGAGGGGTGCTTTCTTGCAGACATAGGCTATTCCTAGCAGACAAGCCTTCTGACAGCAGTGAGAGACCCCGCCATTGCTGCAGACGGGTAACACAATGCCTGCCGCTGAGCGACAACAGCCACTATTGAACAGGCCATCTGCATGCTGAAAAAGCACTTTCAATGCCTAGATAAATAGGGTAATGTCCTGTCCTCCGGGCCGAAAAGGGCATCGCCTTTCTTTGATGCTCGCTATTTTGTGCACAACTATGCACCCAATAGGGGAGAGGCCTGACATGATTAGGAGAGATTTCAGCAGGATTCCTGCTCGGCTTATGAGGACGCTGAAACCTACGATAGGAAAGGCGCTTGGGAGGACAAATATCATTCAGGCGCCCCATGCAAGGCTAGCAGCTAGCTAGGGATATAGAGCAGTGCCTTCTTGATCAAAGGTTCTCCACACCATAGGAACTACCATGGGCTCAGGAAAACACACGGCACCCTGTTGTGCAGCAGTTCGCAGATGCAACATTTTTGCATCTACCATTACTGGGAGCAGCATATTGAGCCACTGTCCATGTTATTGTATCCGTGGAAACGCACAGGAGTAATACTGAAAAGACAGTGATGTTATTCCATAAATTGGCAGTTCTGAAAAGCCAATGATGTAGTGCGAGGAGACACGATCGTTGGCACACTTCGTTCACACAGTAAAAGCAACACACATTTTAGTGAAGAAGACTTTGATTTCAGCCTTTCTGAACTTTTCTTCACGCGTGCAGACCCATTTGTGTCATGTTGCTTTTGGAGATGCTTGTGGATGCTCCTACGTGGTGCCACCTCTCTGCTAGCAGCCTGGCTGTAGGAAGGTTGCTGATATGATTGCGTTTGGCTGTGGCTGACTTTGATGGTCGCCACCTTTGTACATGAGGCATAGAGAACCCCAGCTGGCTGGGGGAGTGCTTGTTCTCCCTCTTCTGGAATTGGACCCTTTGATGCGGGATGGCCCCGAAACTACTCACCTTCTGTGCCATCTCCAGTTAGGCTGCCTTGGTCAGGCGGGAAGGCCTCTTATTACCATCGCTGTGGAAAATTACATCCCGCCTTGCCCGCACAGCCTGGAGGACAGTGACCAGAGAAGCTTTGCTGAACGGTAGGGCCACCCTATTGTACCCCTCTGCCGTCTTCAGCTTTTGCTCTGATCCTTTAAATGCAAAGGTGATTCCACAGTGTAATTGCTCTAATTTCTGGCTGCAAGGTTCTTCTTGCACATGTTTGAAAACCAATGCAGGACTGCTGAGGAAACCTGTACTGTTGTTATCGTTTATCATCTCGGACAGATCATCACGTGTTAACGTACACTTTGCTTCTGCAGCAGCTAATCAAAATTATTGATGTAATATTTCTAGCTGCCGATGCACCCAGAATATAAACATATTTTCCTGGTTGTTTGAACCGATCCTTTAATTGGTGTGATATGTCTTTTCATAGAACGGTTAGCAGAGAAATGAATACCGATTTCAAATGCATAATAGTCAGTGTCTTTTCATAGTCAGATGATTAAAGCCCATAGTATGTCGATATTCTTCCATTATGGTTTTATTTCTGTTGTGTATTTGCCATATATGATACAATTACGTCTCACGCCCTGGCATGTGCAACATTCAGATTATTCACCCAGTGCAGGACAAGAAGGAATGTAACACTTGAGTGGAAGAAGAGGATCACAACTTTACAGGATAGTGGGGCACAGCAAGGTATGTTTGTGGCAGCAAAGCAGAAAGTTATGGCGAAACTAAACAGGTCTGACAGCATCTTTGGAGAGAGAAGCAGAGTTAATTTTCAAGTCTGTGAACTTGGTCATATTAACGATGTTTCTTTCTCCACAGATGCTGCCTGACCTGCTGAGTCTCCCCAGCACTTTCTGCTTTGCTGCCAGATTGACAGCCGCCCCACTCTTCAACAGTGAGGGAAGAATTTCTTTGAAGGGTGCCAGGAATTAAGTGCTGGGGGGCTTTAAATATAGTGCATACACATGATGTACAGCTGTCAAAAGGTTCGTCACTGCGATGGATGCCCCGCCTCTGCCCAGTATTATGGTGGGTGGTGAGGGAGCTCGGCAGCGCATCACCATAATGGTTATGAGCCCCCGCATGTAATATTGCAAGGGCTCGGCGGGTGGTGCTCAGAGTTGGTATGTCACAGATTTTAAAGCGTGTCTCTGTGATGGGCGGCATGCTAATAAAATCCAGTGCAGGGAGTAGGCAAGGATATGTCACATGGAATATAAGGTGGAAACAATTGATATTATGCAGTTTGACAGGAGGAAATGATGTCCAGTGTATTTGTTAAATGGTAAGTGGTTAGAAAATGGAGAAGGACAAAGGCACTTGTGTGCCCTTGTCAATAAGTCATTGAAAGCTAACATGCAATTGCAGCAAGCAATTAGGAAGGCTAATGGTATTGTAGCCTTTATTACAAGAGGATTTGAGTACAGGAGTAGTGAAGTCTTGCTTCAGTAGAATAGAATCTTGGTTAGACAGCACCTGGAGTACAGTGTTTGATTTTGGTTGCCTTACCCTAGGAAGGATATTATTGCCATAGAGGGAGTGCAACGAAGCTTCACAAGACTTGTTGCTGGGATGGCGGGCCTGTCCTGTGAAGAAAGGTTAGTAAGCTGGGCTAGTATTCTCTGGAGTTTCGAAAAATGAGAGACGATCTCATTGAAACCTATGAAATACTTAAAGGGATAGACAGGGTAGATACAGCTCAGATGTTCCACCTGGTTAAGGTGTCTAAGGGGAAGCCACTTAGTAGATATATGAAAATATGTTTTTTTTTCCTCAGACGCTTGTGAATATTTGGAATTCTCTGCCTCAGATGTCTGTGGAAGCTCAGTCATTTACTATGTTTAAAGCAGAGATTGAAAAATTTCCAAATGCCAGTGACATAAAGGGATATGAGGATAATGTGGAAATAAAAACATTGTAGTGGATGATCAGCCATGATTGTATTGAATGGTAGAGCAGGCTATATGGGTTGAATGGCCTACTCCTACTCCTATTTTCCTATGTACCCTGGGGAACCGCACTGTATACTCCACCCTCCACAACCAATCTGTAAAATAACTTTTCACCATTTCGCTCTACTTTCTGTCCCTGATTCAGCATCATATTCACACTATCACTGTCCCATTAAACCGTGACTTTCATTTTTCCGAACAAGTGTATGAAATGCCATATCATCAGAGGACTTTTGAAAATCCTTAGACATACAACTAACCACACTACCCTCATAAGCACTCGCTGCTACATTATCAAAGAACCCTATCAAGTTTATCAGACATGCTTTGCCAATAATCTATCATGCTGCTTGTCATTTATTCACCCACGTTCTTCCAAGCAAGATCTATTTAGTGCAGGTTTATAGTGTCTAGAAATTTACTGCCACAGATGTTAGACTGAAACTGCAGGGTTAATTCAGTCTCTCCTTTTATAAAGAGGATGCAACATTTACAACCTCCAGTCCTCTGTCACCACTCCCATATCCAAGGAGTATTGAAAAGTCTGGACAGTGCATCTGCTTTTTCCACCATTCCTTCCTTCAGCATTCCTCATACATCTCATCCAGAATAGGTAAATGTTCTACTTTATTAAAATACAGAAAAAAATGTTCGCTTGAAAGTAGTTAACCGAACCTGTTTGTTTAGTGATCGTGATTAACATCAGTCTCCATGGACCCTAATTGTGTCACTGGAGGGATTTTCTCTTCTCTTAATAAGAAATAACTTTCATTGTGTCATTCCATAGTGTCAGTGGGAACATCAACCCCGGTACTAACAGAGATTAGAAGCTCCAGCGAGAGTGATAGGCCAGATCAGAATCTGAGCACAATAGATTTGAATGTTACATAATGGATCAGAATCTGGAAACAAGACATTGGAATGTTACAACAATGGGCCAGAATCTGAGGACAATCGATTGGAATGTGACAATAATGGATAGGAGTTTATCCCATTGGTTTTACTATTTTATTGCAGATTATTATTGGGTAAAATTAGATGACCGGATCTTTTATGTACTGAAGATGATTCAGGCGATTTACTATCCAATCCTCGCTATTGTTGGTGTGCCCGGTAAGTCTCTGTATCCAACTATTAGATCTAGAAACTATATTTCATTGAATTAATGTTCGTTCATTTAAGTCATGGGAAGACTGAAGCTACTATCTTCAGTCTCCATCACAAACACCATTCTTTATCCACAATCTGCATCCTTCTCTGTGGAGCTCAACCAGTCTGTTTACAACTTCTGGTATCTAGTCAATGCTGAGCTGAGTCCATCCTCAGATTGTCTCCATCACTTACCCTGCGTCCTAACAGCTCTGCAATACCGCTCGTCACCACCTCTGCCTCAGCAGAGCTGTTGCATAAACCTCTTCCATACCTTTGTTCAATCGATATTTGATCATTCCAATTCTATCCCGGTCACCAGCTACACACCTCATAGACCACAGCCCGTGCAGAACTCTGGTGCCTGCATCCCAACTCACAACAAATCCGAATCACTCATCACCCAATTGTAATATTCTCATTCTTGTGTTTGAATCTCTCCGTGGTCTCACCCCTCCAAATACCCTCATCCTTTTAAAAAAATTCCTTCATGGGATGTGGGCGTCCCTGGCTAAGCCAGCATTTATTGCCCAGACCTAATTACCCTTCAGAAGATGGTGGTGAGCTGCCTTCTTTGACCGTTGCAGTCTATGTGGGGTGGGCACACCTACCGTGCTGTTAGGAATTGATTTCTAGGATTTTAACCCTGCGACAGTGTAGGAAGGGCGATATAGTTCTTCGTCAGGATGGTGTGTGACTTGGAGGGGAACCTGCAGGTGGTGGTGTTCCCTTGCATTTGCTGCCATTGTCGTTCTCGTTGGTCGAGGTCGAGGGTTTTGAAAGTGCTGTCTAAGGAGACTTGGTGCGTTGCTGCGGTGCATCTTGTAGATGGTACACAATGCTGCCAATGTGCGTCAGAGGTGGAGTGAGTGAATATTTGCGAATGGGGTGACAATCAAGTGGAATGATTTGTCCTGGATTGTGTCGAGCGTCTTGAGTGTTGTTGGAGCTACACCCATCCAGGAAAGTGCAGAATATTCCATCACACTCCTGACTTGTGTGTTATAGATTTTGGACAGTCTTTGGGGAGTCAGGAGATGAGTTACTCGCCGCAGGATTCCTCGCCTCAGACTTGCTCTTGTAGCTATGGTATTTAGATGGCTACTGCAGTTCAGTTTCTAGTCAACGCTAGCCCCTAGGATGTTGAGAGTGGGGGATTCAACGATGGTAAAACCATTGAATGTCAAGGGGAGGTGGTTATATTCTCTCTTGTTGGAGATGGTCATTGCTTGGCACTTGTTTGGGGCGGAAGTTACTTGCCACTTATCAGCCCAAGCTGATAAGTCCAGGTCTTCCTGCATTTCTACATGGACTGCTTCAGTATCCGAGGAGTCGTCAATGTGCTGAACATAGTGCAATCATCGGTTAACAGCCCAAATTCAGACATTATGATTGATGAAGCAGCTGAAGATGGTTGTGCCTAGGACACTATCATAAGGGTCCCCTGCAGTGATATCTTGGAGCTCAGAGCATTGATATTCAACAGCCACAATCATCTTCCTTTGCATTAGGTATGACTCCAGCCAGCGGAGAATTTTCCCCCTGATTCCCATTGACTTCAGTTTTGCCAGGGCTCCTTGATGCCATACTTGGTCAAATGCTGCCTTAATGTCACCTGTCCATCTCCATATTCCTGCAAAACTTTGCTTTCAAGGATCTGTCGCAGTTGGCAGTGGTTTTTGACCTACCGTGCCACTGGTGCCAACAATAAAGAAGCCTGGATCCATAAAATGATGCGAGCCACACTGTCAGCCACTACTGGGGGACCAGCACAATACGCTATACTGTCAGTACTCCAGCCTGGGAGGACCATACATATGATGTTAAGCGGTTTGATGGCATAGTGGTAATATGATTGGCCTAGTAATCCAGAGGCCAGGGCTAATTCACTGGGGTCAGGAGTTCAAATCCCACCATGGCAGCTCGTGGGTTGTAATTAATTAAATTAGTTAATAAAACGTCTATAGTTGAAATCTTGTCTCAGTAATAGTGCCATGAAACTATCATCAATTTACGTTAAAACCCAGGAGGTTCGCTAATATCGCTAAGGATAGGAAATCTGCCATCCTTACCTGGTCTGGCCTACATGTAACTACAGAACAACAGAAATGTGGTTGACATTTAATTGCGCTCTGGAATGGCTTAGCAAGTCGCTCAGTTGTCAAGGACGATCAGGGATGAACAACAAATGCTGCCTGAGCCAGTGATGCCCACATCGCATAAAATAATAAAAAAGGTGTGAGGAGGCGTCTCAATTTGACGTCAGTGACCATTCCAACTACTTTGTTGCACGTCTTTCAAACTTAGGGGCGGCACAGTGGCGCATTGGTTAGCACCGCAGCCTCACAGCTCCAGCGACCCGGGTTCAATTCTGGGTACTGCCTGTGTGGAGTTTGCAAGTTCTCCCTGTGTTTGCGTGGGTTTCCTCCGGGTGCTCCGGTTTCCTCCCACATGCCAAAGACTTGCAGGTTGATAGGTAAATTGGCCATTATAAATTGCCCCTAGGTGGTAGGGAAATATAGGGACAGGTGTGGATGTGGTACGAATATGGGATTAGTGTAGGATTAGTATAAATGGATGGTTGATGGTCGGCACAGACTCGGTGGGCCGAAGGGCCTGTTTCAGTGCTGTATCTCAAAAATAAACTAAACTAAACTTAGTCGGTGCATGTCCATTGACCGCCGTGTTACTTACTCTCAACTGAACCTGAGGACAAGGACAAGGAATCCAACTTACAGGTGAGGGGATTTTGACTTACGTATGCTATTGTGAAGTTAATGGAGGTACTGTGGATGTTTCTATTATAGATTGTGTTGTGAGCTGCTGCAGACGTTCAGGGAGGCAGACGATCAGGGAGGCCAGAGGATTTGATGATTCAACTCTGTACTAGATATGGGGACTTAAGTTACAGAGTCTCTGGGACTGTAACATGACCAACAAGTGGAACAGAGGCTTCAGAGAGGGGAAGCTCTGTAAAGAGGGAGGAGGAAGGGGGCTCTGCCCTACCCACCCCGGGTTTACCAAGAACAATTCTCCTACCTACACCTAACCCAGGAGCAGTCTGTGAGGTGACTCTGATTCAATAAGGATGTGGTCACACAGCTGTGGCACCTCCTGCAACACAACATGGAGCCTCACACCAGGATGAGGACGAAGCTGTCAGTGGCCGTTAAGGTTACAGTTTCATTTAACTTCTGTGGATTTTGATCTTTCGAGAAAGGAGCGGGTGACACATCCGTCATCTCCCGGTATGGTGTCCATCGATCTATCCGCTAGGTGACAGAGCCCATTTATGCTGGGTTAGGAGAATATATATTCTTTCCCTCAGCAGGGAGGAGCAGAATGAGAGGTCCCGTGGCTTTGTCAGGATCGTGGGATTTACGGTGGTGTAGGCGACTCCATAGGGTCCCCATGGCAAGGGAGAGCGGTGCAGAGCGAACTCTCACTCCATTGATCAACAAGGGAGTCAAGGGTTATTGGGGACCAGCAGGAAAATGGAGTTAAAGCCACAATCAGATGAGCCGTGATGGTATTAAAGAGTGGAGCAGTCTTGAGGAGCCAACTGCCCTACTACTGCCCCAAAGTTTATGTTCTTGTTAATGTGCAAGCATTGTGAAACAGACAGCCAGTTCCATAATCTTCATCCCTCCATAGAGAAACAGAATGTGGCTTCCTGGAGGAGAAGGCTACCCCCTCTATACACGGCTGATGACCTCTTATCTCCACAAACTCCCCTCCCTCTACACCCCTACTACTGACCAACCACGTGTAGAACGTGAGCAATGTAGCCACCAGAAAGATCCTGGAATCATGAAATAATGCTTCCGATGTCTGAACCGCTCCGGGGGGAGTCCTCCAATACACACTGGAGCAAGTGTCCAAGTTCATGATGTTCTGCTGCACCCTTTATATCATCACCATCACGGGGACAGAGGCATTGCTGCCAGGAATCCGGAGGCCACCAGAGGAGAAGGAAGAGAAGGCAGGAAGAATAGCTCCTGCGCACCTTTGACGCAGACAGCCTGTCGGAGAGTGCCTGCTAAGATTCCAGTTCCCATCGGATAACTTGCCTCAGCAACATGAATCCCCCACTCTTCACTGTTACACCCATCACAGCATCCCTTTGGTCACTATCCTGCAATAAAAACGACCACCAACAAAAACATATTTATTAATATCTTTATCCAACAACACGTCCAATTGTACAAACAAAATTGACCTATTCACCTTCGTTTATTCCCTTACTGTCTACCTTGTGCGTTCCCTCAACTTGCCTCGTTCTTCCCCAGTGGCTGCAGCACGGCTGGTGGGAGCCTACTGACTTTCACTGCAGTTTGCCTTGCAGGATGCCTTCGAGCAGCTTTGGGCCTTGAAGTCCCAGATTCGGACTGCACCACCTCAGCATGGGCAGCTGCAGCCTGGGCTGGCTGACGGGCAGCAGCAAGGACACTGGTGGAGTGGCAATGAAGGGAGAACAGGCTGACATCCTGAGAGAGAACAGCAGGTTCATGCTCCAAAGAGCCCACGTGACGACAATTTAGCAATCCTAGTAATCTACTGGATCACAGATTGCTGTACTGCTGGGACAGCCTGCAAATCCCTTTGAGCTCTTAGATTCACAGCCCTGATGGCAGAAGTCTGATCCTGCATGGCAGCAAGCATGGATCTCATGACCTCAGTATGAGCTTCCACGTTGGATGTCTGCCGCCTGTGCTACATTGGAAGCTCAGGCAATGGCCACCAGACGCTGTCTTTCGGCTGGGTCTGCTCGTGCTTTTTAAATTCGTTCCTGGGATGGCGGTGTGGCTGGCTAGGAGAGCATTTATTAACCATCAATAATTGCCCTTGACAAAGTCTTGGTGAACTGCCTTCTTGAATCGCTGCAGTCCATATAGCATAGCTACACCCACATTGCTGTTTCCAAGGGAGTTCCAGGATTTTGCCCCGGCAACAGTGAAGGAACAGCGATATAATTCCAAGTCAGGATGATGTATGGCTTGTCAGTGGTGGTGTTCCCATGCATCTCCTTCCCTTGTCCTTCTAGGTGGTAGAGGACGCGGTTTGGAAGGTGCTGTCTAAGGAGCCATGGTGCGTTGCCATAATGCCTCTTGTAAATGGTACACACTCCTCGCACTGTGCGTCGATGGCGGAGGGAGTGAATTTTAGTGAATTTTAGGCGGGCTGCTTTGTTTGAGCTGCACACGTCCAGGCAAGTGGAGACTATTCCATCATACTCCTGACTTGCACCTTGTAGATGTTGGTCAGACTTTGGAGAGCCATGAGGTGAGTTATTCGCCACAGAATAGCCTCTGGCCTGGTCTTGTAGCCACGGTATTGATATGGCTAATCTAGTTGAGTTTCTGGTCAATGGTAACCCCCCGAATGTTGATAGTGGATGATTCAAAGATGATAATGCCATTGACAGTCGAGAGAGATGCTTAGATTCTCTCTTGTTGGAGATGATCACTGTCTGGCACTTGTGTGGCGTGAATGCCACTTGCCACTTCAGCCCAAGCCTGGATATTGTCTAGCTCATGCTGAATTTCTAAAGTGACTGCTTCAGTATCTGAGGAGTCGTGAATAGTTCTGAACATTGTACAATCATCAGCGAATAACCCACTTCTGAGGTTATGATTGAAGGAAGGTCATTAATGAAGCAGGTGAAGATGGCTGGGCCAAAACACTACCCTGAGGAACTCCTGCATGATGTCCTGGTGTTCAGATGATTGACCTCCAACATTCACAACCATCTTCCTTTGTGCTAGGTACGACGCCAACCAGTGAACAGTTTTATCCCTGATTCCCATTGACTTCAATTTTACGAGGGCTCCTTGATACCATACTCGGTCAAATGCTGCTTTGATGTCAAGGGCCGTCACTCTCACCTCACCTCTTGAGCTCAGCACTTTCGTCCATGTTTGGCCAAAGGCTGTAATGAGGCTTACTAGCCCTGGCAGAACTCAAACTGACCATCAGTGAGCAGGTTATTGCTCACCAGTTACTGTCATGAAGTTCGTGACCACATCCACGGGGGTAAGAGTGTGTTCAAGTCCTATACATCACAGAAACAGGCCCTTCGACCGACCGTGTCTGCACTGGCCATCAAGCCTATATATTCTAATCCAATTTTCCAGCGCTTTTTCCGTAGCCCTTTTTGATATTGCGTTTTAAGAGCTTATCTAAATACTTCTAGATTGTTGTGAGGATCCCTGCCTCTACCACAACTTCAGCCGGTGTGTTGCAGTTTCCAACCACTCTCTGTGTGATTTCCCCCCTCAAATCCCCAATAAACCTCCTAGCTGTTACCTTGAGTCTATAGCCCATGGTTATTGACACCTCCACAATGGGAAAGAAACAGTTTTCTTCCTATCTACCCAGTATATTCCCCTCATTATTGTGTGTACCTCTATCAGGTCCCTCCTCAGCCTTCTCTGCTGTAAAGAAAATAAGAAACAGCGTATCCGGTCTCTCTTCATATCTGCAATTCTCCTGCCCAGGCAGGATTCTTGGTGAAACTCCTCTGCACCCTTTCCGGTGAAAGCACATCCTTCCTATAGTGTGGCGTCCAGAACTGTCACAGTACACCAACTGTGGCCGAACTAGCATTTTATCCAGCTCTATCATACCCTCCCTGCTCTTATATTTTGTGCCTCGGCTAATAAAGGCAAGTATCCCATATGCCTTTGTAAATCTGAGTTCTTTTTGCCTTCAGTCTGGTTCAGTAAATATACCGAGTCGGATGTGTAGGTAAAATCAATTACTTTATTTGCGCAGTCGCCAGCGGACTTACTCTGAGAACAGCGGCACTGACTCCACCAGAGTCTGTCGGGTCCCCCCCCCCCCCCCCCCCCGCAGAGTAAGTGAAGTTTGTGATACAGGTACTACTGTTTATACATTAAGATTCATGCTACACCTCCTTGTTTAACCAATCAGTGCGGTACAATTCGACTTCACCCACGTGGTGACATGCAGTACATCTGTACTGAGGTTACAATACACTCCATTCTCAATACATACTTGTTACTAATAAAATATCGTTTTGTACCAGCAAGATTAAAAGAAAACAGACATTAAGACAATTAGCAAAGGAAGAAGAGTTAGAAACAAGATACTGATTTTGATTCCCACAGATACTGCTTTTGCTTCCCACAATTGTCATAAGTCCTGGGATCCTGTAATCGCTATCAAGTCACATCATGAACTAACACCAAGCAGCAACAGTATACAGTGATAGTGTGGCCTTTCATTCCTTATCATCACTCACACAGGGATGGCCAGCATGTCTCACAGGAATCCATTTGTTCCAAACCACAAGGAGTTACACAATCAAGTCATGAATGAACAAATGTCCTTGCAATTACCAGTGCCTGTAAGTTTATACGATCTCACACTCTCAGCCTTTACTTTTAACTATTTCATTGCAGTTTCTCAAGCTTTAAATCATTTCATCAGAGCTCAACAAAGTGACTACTCCTAACTTGGCTATATTTCGCATCTAGCATAGTGCCATGTCGTTCTGCTCACTTCCACATTCCCCCTTTTATCATTCTATGATAACCTTCTCTCTACTGATCAACTTATATATGATTATATATATTCACTAGGATTATATGGATCTATTTACTCAAATAACATTTAAACAGTATAATATAAAAGCAAATATAAAAAACTCAGCAACTGCTGAATCTGAAGGGTAGGCTGAGCCACCCTCTAACAAGGGGGCGTGTATTAGCCTGGTCGGTATGTTTTTCATTCTAGCCTTTCCCTAGGATTGTCATGTCTGGGTGATAAGAAGAGTGCTGTTGAAGTACAATGTCTCGCTCTCTCGCTGTACCAGCTGCAAGGCCAAGTTGCCTCTGCAGACCTGAAGTTATGAAGTCATTTCTGATAAGCTGTCCCTCCCTACAGCACTGGAGCTAGCGTGTTAGCAATACATGACTGATTAATTGTTTCATCTTAAATGTTCCCATGTAATTCTGTTCTTAAAAATTATAAAAGCTAAATTCTGTTCTTACAGTCCCCCCTTCGATTCTTCAAAACATTTTAAAAAGTCAATCCCTTGATCCCACCTAGGTGCCTTTAATGGTCTCTATTTGTCTGGAAACAGCCTTCAACACCCAGAGGGGTCGCACTCAATACGTTGCCTGCTTGTGCCATAAGAGGGGCCTGCGGGAACTCTGTCAAGGCATAAGTTTTGCAGGGGCTTCAACTACTTTCTTACAACATAAAAGGTGATACACTTGTACAATTACAATTTCATTTGCAAAGCAAAAGCATAAGCAGTGTAATATTGAAGAAAGCACAATTTAAACATCACTATTACATAATCAATCAATTGTGCGAACATAATACAGTCGCAATTTCATTCTTAGAGTATACTGATCTTTCACTAATTCATTTTAACAATATATGAATAGGTTATACATTTACCCTTGTGTGGCATAACTAATTGCCTATCCATTTATAGAGTAAGTTCGAATACAGATTGCTTTTTCGGGTAGCTGTCCAACCTGTGTTCATACATCCTCTTACATCGCCCAATTAATTTCTAAAGTTGCCAATTTAAGTAGGTCACATATAACACCATGATACCCAAAACCACTATCAGGACATGGGAGATAATTCTAAATCAGGGGTGTATCTGCACGTCTGACCCCCAGTTCCATAAGTCCTCCTGCCATCCTGCCAGGTAGAATCATTTATCTTGTCAATCTCATCTTGTTGCATCTTCGACTATTGTTCCAAATTGTATTACACTACAGCAATGACTTCTAGCTGCTGTCTCTCTTTACCCAAGCGTGTGGGCAATGGCTGAATAGTCAAATCCTCCTTAATACTTTCTGTCACAGTTATTGTTTCTGTCTTTTGCTTATGTATCTGTACCAACTCCATCTTCCCTACTCGGGTTGGCATTTGTGGGATGAACCAAAATGTACTGTTGCTCACCGGCCAAGTCTGTTTATGTCCATATTGGTACTCCTTCGCTGTGGTGGTTAAGCAATATCTCCCCTTTCCCATATAGGCCACATGGGTTAGCTCTGACAATGCTTTCCTAGTCTCCATGGTGTAATTTACAGTGGCATTAAACCCACATTTTGATTCTGCCGTTTTATATTTAGGATGAGGATGTATGACCACCTGGTTTTCCAGACTACACTCAGACAATGGACAATATTGTTCCAATTACCTCTTTTTCTTTTCCAATTTCCATAACATAGGGTAAAATATCATTGTATTTTATGTAATCTTTCCACTTATCACTCCTGTATTTTCTACTTTGTATAATTGCATCCCTAACTTATCTCTCAGAATTACAGGTATTCCCAACACTACTCCAATACTCATAGATCCTGTATTTACACATTCCTGATCTTTCCATACTTTAAGTTTTCTGATTTGGCACCTGGTAATTTTATCATGTGTGTGACTAGTTAAGTATTCCAACTGGGTGTCATTGATCCAAACTGGCACCTGTCTTGCATCAATTTGCCTCGAATTTTCTCGAATTTGTTCTAACATTCACAAACTGTATGTACTACAAACACTCTCATTATTTGAAATGTCACTGTTCACTAATATTATATGTTACTGGTTACTAAAATAATATTTCTAGGTAGAGAAATTGTCTCCCTTGCCTTTGCTCTGGTTTTCATCCTCCTTCGCTGCACATAGCGCCTGTATGAATGGCATGCTAGTATGCCCCATATTGTGGCCAGTATTAACTGTATTTTACTATGGAGGCACCGGTATTGAATCTGGTAGCAACGTCATTAACTATCCCACTCTTTGTTCTATAAAGCTGATCCTGGCCTCTAAATCTGGTGGCACCCATGGCATCAGCAGCCTGCTGCATTACAATCTTACTTAATACACTATTATATTTCTTGCCTGTTCCGTACAATATCCCGGCATTTGAGATATTGTCCAGGGCAGGCACAATCTCATGTTTAACATTATCATACAACGCTTCCCCTGGGCTCGATGTACCCACACACATCCATGTTCCTTTCAACTTTCCTTATCATCTGTTGCCCAATGGGAGGGGCACAAATAATTCCAAAGACACAGCTCTCAGTTACCCCTTCCCCTTTCTGTCTGATCACGCAGTTAGCACGGTCATCTGTGGAACACCGTACACACTTCCCATCCAACATGTTGTGCAATGCCCCATAGTTCATATAGTGCATATCAATATTCCTTTCATTAATCCGTTGTGCATCCATTACCGGGTCTTTGTTCTTCCTCTCCGGATATTAGTATCAGGCCCCACAGCCACTGCAGTCCGGTTCTTTGCCATACGCCACTAGTGGTTATATCTGTAATTTAAACACACTGCCCTGGTGGTCACCAGGTGTTAGTACTTGTCCATGTTGTGAGTATCCCCCGATGAGGGATACATGTCTACCTGTGGGGACCGAACATGTCCTGGGGAATCCAGGAGTTAATTTATATTCTTATCATCTCTACTCTTTTGAAATTATCTATATGGTCCCGTTGTACTCAGGATTCGTTCCCCACAATCCTTGGCCGATTAGTAACCCATCTAATAATAGTCCAAATGCCTATTAATACTACCATTATTCCCTTGATTATGTATTTTTTTTAGTTGGTACCATGTATTTCTATCGGCCCTTCCCTTTACCATTACTTTGTCTCCCACAACAGGCACCTTTGTCTGTTCCTCTATCATGTTTCTATAGAACCTCCTGCCTCACCTTATGCAGTTGTCTGCACAGCTCCTTCACAAATCTTTAACTCTTTCTCTTACGGGTCCTATTTCCTCACTACCTGCTACGTCATACCTTGGCAGTCTCATCACCCTTCCTGTCACCGTATTCATCAAGTCTTTCCTACTTTAGCTACACCACTCTGTCCTTTTTGTTTCTTTTACAAAATATCCTTTAGTAGCTGACTAAGTGTTCTAACATTCTGGTCCACATTTTCAAAATCTATAGTATTGACAATTGAAGTTCCCGTATTAAGGACAGTGGCTGCGTTATTCACTAAGCTATGTTTATGTCTCTTTAACTTTATTATTCCCTCATTACCAAACCCCTGTTTCAGCAATTGTTACAGTAACCTTGTACAACTCTCGGTTCTTAGGGCACCAGCCAGGTAGCTGGATATCTGAGATATTCAATATTACCAGTACCAACTCAAGTTTTATGTTATCATATACAATTTTATTAGTTTTTATTATCGCAAGTCCATTCTGTAGTCAAGGCTGGGCAAGGGAGACCAGTCACTTGTGGCTGTTGGGTCGTAACCTTACTTGTTAGTAATTAAAATGTGGGGGTAATCGGGGTGATTGGAGCTTGTTGTCCGTTTGATAAATTTTGAATGCTGGTTTGATTGTTGGCTCTTTCCCTTGTTCACCCCCCCAATGATTTTGACACAAAAGGTCCCTTGAGGGCCTTTGCTGTCAAAAGCTGACACACCTGGTAGATTAAATTGTCCACTAAAATAAAAGCAAAATACTGCAGATGCTGAAAATTGTCTCATTGATAAAGATGCTGCGATATTTGATGTCTGCAATTAAGGTCTTAAATTCTCAAAGCTGCTGGATCTTTTGCCGTGGCATTTATTTCTCACATGGCCTGCCGTCACCTGCTTAAAAACAACCCACAAAGAATCCACTGTGGCTCTGCCCCTGAGCCCAATGGGTTAATTTGTCCAATTCTATCTGTCAATTTAGAAATTTAAAATTTAACAATGTCCAATATGTATAAATTTTACTCTCAGCAATGCAAAATTGTGTGGTGGATTAAATGGAAAAACAGCAGCTGCAGCGGGGCTTTTTTTTTCAAGGGGTGGAGCAAAATCGTCTCAGCTGCGTCACGTTACAAAACCTTTTCCTTCTGTGATCGGAAAAAACCACACTCCATTTTAATCTATTTTTTTTTCAATCCTTTTGGTATCCTTAGGGTTGCTCGCCTTTGAAGTTGAAAATGCCACAAATGCTTCCGCTGCTTTCAAAATAACAAATCACATCTGCACACTTATACTGGTATTCCACTGTCATGCCACATATTCTGAACTCTCAGGTGATCTTATCAAAAGATCAAATATCAGCGGTGATAAAAAGGGGGGCGGCTGGTGGTGTCTATCTGAGATCTTTGCTTACCTCCCCCTGCAGGGTCCTGATGTCTCTGGTTATGGCCAGACTTTCAAATGTAGCTCTCTTAAAAACTCATAGCTCCAAGAGAAAACTATCAATTGCTAGTCTTATCTACACTTTCCTGATATTCACTGTAAAATTCGAGGTTTCTTGGAAATTAGCTGTTTATTTCAATATTTGTTTATCCCCAGAATTCCTTTATTAGCGCTTGCATCAGCCAGATCTGATTGCCAATTCCCATTAATTATAATTCTATTTCATTTTGAGCCCTGGAGAACCTTTACAATTAATATTAATAATTCCTTAAAACAGAAATCAAACATTCCCATTTGATTCCAGACATTAGTGTATATTGTTTATGTTTTTTTTTTACCTTCGATGACATTTTAATTCCTTAAATAACTTGCCAAATTAAACTGGATTTTTGACATCTCAGATTATTCCAAATTCAAATAACAGTAAATTTCCCTTTGAATGCTTTAAATAACCACTCATATCAATTTAATTTAGTTTATCGATTCCAATTTCTTATGCCCATACTTGGTTGTACGTTTTGTACGTTAAAGACAGAAGTGCTTGCAACTATCTCTCCTTCTCAAGCACTTTGTCTCATTGATAAGGATGGTTGCAGCAGGGTTAATTTCTTGCTTGTCTCCAAGGGGGCGGAGCAAAGCATTCTCCGCTGCGTCGCTTTACGTAACCCTTTTTTTAATGGAAAAGAACTAAACACCTTTTTAAATGTTTTTTTTTATCCTTAGGATTTTCAAACAACAAAATCTTTAGTAACATTATCAACTTCAAAGGAAACCATCTCCATCAGGATAGACAGCATTTTAGATTAAACTTCAATTGTTTCCAAACTGATTTTTTTGGCATCTTTTATAAGAGGTTTCTAATCCAAGGATGATTTTTTTTTAACAAAGATGATTCCAAATTCCAATTCACTGCAATAATATTTAAAATCAAAACTGCCAATGTTATATGAGTGAGTCCTCTGTCCGGAACCGAAGACTCCTCCAAAACATGAAATAATAAACTTGAAAGTTCATTGTGGCAACAAATGAAATTTCCTGTTCTTCAACTTAAACAGGTCAATTAACCTTAATAGTATTAATTCAATTCAGACTTATTAACTTATACTACTTATTAACTACACACAGAACAGCATAGCACGTGCTTATTTTAAAAGATAGGTAAATTACGTCATTTTCTTGTTCTTCAGGCGCCTTTTCAAATGACTGTAATAAAACCAAAAACTAAAGTAAAAGTTATTTAACATTCTTAACACAAAATATTTAACATCAGCTTCTTCTTTCCTATATCTCCTTTGTTTATCCTTCTCTCCATTAGACCAATATCCAATTCCTAACATTTGCTACTTAAAACAGTCAGTAAAACATGTCTTTAATTTAAACTCCAAAAAAAACTAGAACAGATTTTAAACTGGAACTCCAATTAAAGCAGGAGTTGTAAACTTCAAATTGGATTTCTGCCAAACATCTTCAGACCTTCAAGGCTGAAGCTTATCTCTTAGAAAATTGTTCATTGCCTTTTCACAGTTGCAAAACCAGCTTTTAAAATCAAAATAAAATTTTAACTTAAAATATAATTCAATTTTATATCCCATTCCTGGGTGCACAACACTAAATCGAAATGAACACACTCAACAATCACTTTTCACACTCATTCAATACCAAACAACTTTGAAAATTGATTTCTGTAATGGGTTACGAATTCAAAATACCAAATCTCTTTCAAAATTCCCTTGTCCCGATGTCAAGGAACACACACAGATTCAACTAATTCACAACCAAAACATGACTCAAGGTTCCCACAAAATATACACTTGTAAAAATAGAAAAAGTAACAGACTCATTCTCTCATCATTAAGGCCAGACAACAAAGAGTTAACGACAGTCAGTTTTACAGAACACAAGTTGTACAGAACAAAGACACAGTAACTTGTTTTTACTCAAAAACATACCTATCTTTAAAACACATAGTTACCGTGGCGCTTCTGCGTCTTTCTCAAGGGGGCAAACGGACGTGGGTCGCCTTTCTCCAGAGGACATGATTTACTTGTCCCCGGGGGCAACCCTTCCTCCTTACAAGCCGTCAAGCCCATTCTTCCTCTACTTTCTCAAACCCTAGTTCTTTTCTATGAATCAAGCAGCATTAAAACGAAAGAAAACAAATGACACAAGAAAACGAATAGACACAGTAACACAAACAAAGGACGAACCACACACAAGGAGACGAACATGGGACAGGGAATTTTTAGAGTCTTTTGGTTTCCCCCTTCACTAATCGGTATTCCTAATTTGAGGGCGTTTTCGTGCCAACTTGATAGGAGGATTCTATTTTTTTTCTCCTGACAATATTGTATCCATAATCCAATTAATTCTTTGGCCCTATTGCCTTTATTTTGTTTCCAGATTTTTTCTTGGGTTTTTTTTAGTCACTTCCAAATCTTTTGTCCCCCCTAAGGGCCATTGGTCTATTAATTTCTTATTTAAGGCTGCCGATAATTGTCTGAAGTCTTTCCCTTTCTCCGGATATTTATCACACAGTACTTGTAATGGGCAGGATGGATCACTTGGATTATCTAAACAGTTTCCCATATTCACAACTATTATCACAAACTATAATTACAACTATTATTACAAACTATTATTACTTACAAATTATCTAAACAGTTACTCACAATAAAAAAATAAAACCATAATCTCAGTCGTTCTAAAACAACCTCGCATAACCTTCAGTCGCGACCGACTTTAACCTTCAGTCGTAGTCAATACGACCTACTTTAATTCTACCTCAGTCCCCATCGGCCGTCCTCTAAAGAAACAGACTAAACCTGAGTGTCAGCCGTTCTAAAACGACACTGACTTTAATCACCCTTCAGTCGTAGTCAATACAACCTACTTTAATTCTACCTCAGTCCCCATCAGCCGTCCTCTAAAGAAACAGACTGAACCTGAGCGTCAGTCGTTCTAAAACGACACTGACTTTAATCAACCTTCAGCCGTAGCTTAATACGACCTACTTTAACCTTAACCTCAGTCGTACCTACTTCGACTGACCCTTATCTTTTCTAATCCACCAGACTGATCATTGATCTCGTCCAGACGATCTTACCTGACCATAAGCGAGTGATCAAACTTTTATCGGACTGCGAGACAGGGGAAAACCGGCGTAGTCACACATCAACTACTCACGTCGGGGGCCCATTTCCTCTCTCTCCGTCCTCTACTAGTCTGATTCTGATTTCGCTGATGATCGGCGGTCGTCTGTTGAGATCCCACTTCTGACACCAAAATGTAAATCTGAGTTCTTTTTGCCTTCAGTCTGGTTCAGTAAATATACCGAGTCGGATGTGTAGGTAAAATCGATTACTTTATTTGCACAGTCGCCAGCGGACTTACTCTGAGAACAGCGGCACTGACTCCACCAGAGTCTGTCGGGTCCCCCCCCCCAGAGTAAGTGAAGTTTGTGATACAGGTACTACTGTTTATACATTAAGATTCATGCTGCACCTCCTTGTTTAACCAATCAGTGCGGTACAATTCGACTTCACCCACGTGGTGACATGCAGTACATCTGTTATTGAGGTTACAATACACTCCATTCTCAATACATACTTGTTACTAATAAAATATCGTTTTGTACCAGCAAGATTAAAAGAAAACAGACATTAAGACAATTAGCAAAGGAAGAAGAGTTAGAAACAAGATACTGATTTTGATTCCCACAGATACTGCTTTTGCTTCCCACAATTGTCATAAGTCCTGGGATCCTGTAATCTCTATCAAGTCACATCATGAACTAACACCAAGCAGCAACAGTATACAGTGATAGTGTGGCCTTTCATTCCTTATCATCACTCACACAGGAATGGCCAGCATGTCTCACAGGAATCCATTTGTTCCAAACCACAAGGAGTTACACAATCAAGTCATGAATGAACAAATGTCCTTGCAATTACCAGTGCCTGTAAGTTTATACGATCTCACACTCTCAGCCTTTACTTTTAACTATTTCATTGCAGTTTCTCAAGCTTTAAATCATTTCATCAGAGCTCAACAAAGTGACTACTCCTAACTTGGCTATATTTCGCATCTAGCATAGTGCCATGTCGTTCTGCTCACTTCCACATTCCCCCCTTTTATCATTCTATGATAACCTTCTCTCTACTGATCAACTTATATATGATTATATATATTCACTAGGATTATATGGATCTATTTACTCAAATAACATTTAAACAGTATAATATAAAAGCAAATATAAAAAACTCAGCAACTGCTGAATCTGAAGGGTAGGCTGAGCCACCCTCTAACAAGGGGGCGTGTATTAGCCTGGTCGGTATGTTTTTCATTCTAGCCTTTCCCTAGGATTGTCATGTCTGGGTGATAAGAAGAGTGCTGTTGAAGTACAATGTCTCGCTCTCTCGCTGTACCAGCTGCAAGGCCAAGTTGCCTCTGCAGACCTGAAGTTATGAAGTCATTTCTGATAAGCTGTCCCTCCCTACAGCACTGGAGCTAGCGTGTTAGCAATACATGACTGATTAATTGTTTCATCTTAAATGTTCCCATGTAATTCTGTTCTTAAAAATTATAAAAGCTAAATTCTGTTCTTACAGTCCCCCCTTCGATTCTTCAAAACATTTTAAAAAGTCAATCCCTTGATCCCACCTAGGTGCCTTTAATGGTCTCTATTTGTCTGGAAACAGCCTTCAACACCCAGAGGGGTCGCACTCAATACGTTGCCTGCTTGTGCCATAAGAGGGGCCTGCGGGAACTCTGTCAAGGCATAAGTTTTGCAGGGGCTTCAACTACTTTCTTACAACATAAAAGGTGATACACTTGTACAATTACAATTTCATTTGCAAAGCAAAAGCATAAGCAGTGTAATATTGAAGAAAGCACAATTTAAACATCACTATTACATAATCAATCAATTGTGCGAACATAATACAGTCGCAATTTCATTCTTAGAGTATACTGATCTTTCACTAATTCATTTTAACAATATATGAATAGGTTATACATTTACCCTTGTGTGGCATAACTAATTGCCTATCCATTTATAGAGTAAGTTCGAATACAGATTGCTTTTTCGGGTAGCTGTCCAACCTGTGTTCATACATCCTCTTACATCGCCCAATTAATTTCTAAAGTTGCCAATTTAAGTAGGTCACATATAACACCATGATACCCAAAACCACTATCAGGACATGGGAGATAATTCTAAACCAGGGGTGTATCTGCACGTCTGACCCCCAGTTCCATAAGTCCTCCTGCCATCCTGCCAGGTAGAATCATTTATCTTGTCAATCTCATCTTGTTGCATCTTCGACTATTGTTCCAAATTGTATTACACTACAGCAATGACTTCTAGCTGCTGTCTCTCTTTACCCAAGCGTGTGGGCAATGGCTGAATAGTCAAATCCTCCTTAATACTTTCTGTCACAGTTATTGTTTCTGTCTTTTGCTTATGTATCTGTACCAACTCCATCTTCCCTACTCGGGTTGGCATTTGTGGGATGAACCAAAATGTACTGTTGCTCACCGGCCAAGTCTGTTTATGTCCATATTGGTACTCCTTCGCTGTGGTGGTTAAGCAATATCTCCCCTTTCCCATATAGGCCACATGGGTTAGCTCTGACAATGCTTTCCTAGTCTCCATGGTGTAATTTACAGTGGCATTAAACCCACATTTTGATTCTGCCGTTTTATATTTAGGATGAGGATGTATGACCACCTGGTTTTCCAGACTACACTCAGACAATGGACAATATTGTTCCAATTACCTCTTTTTCTTTTCCAATTTCCATAACATAGGGTAAAATATCATTGTATTTTATGTAATCTTTCCACTTATCACTCCTGTATTTTCTACTTTGTATAATTGCATCCCTAACTTATCTCTCAGAATTACAGGTATTCCCAACACTACTCCAATACTCATAGATCCTGTATTTACACATTCCTGATCTTTCCATACTTTAAGTTTTCTGATTTGGCACCTGGTAATTTTATCATGTGTGTGACTAGTTAAGTATTCCAACTGGGTGTCATTGATCCAAACTGGCACCTGTCTTGCATCAATTTGCCTCGAATTTTCTCGAATTTGTTCTAACATTCACAAACTGTATGTACTACAAACACTCTCATTATTTGAAATGTCACTGTTCACTAATATTATATGTTACTGGTTACTAAAATAATATTTCTAGGTAGAGAAATTGTCTCCCTTGCCTTTGCTCTGGTTTTCATCCTCCTTCGCTGCACATAGCGCCTGTATGAATGGCAAGCTAGTATGCCCCATATTGTGGCCAGTATTAACTGTATTTTACTATGGAGGCACCGGTATTGAATCTGGTAGCAACGTCATTAACTATCCCACTCTTTGTTCTATAAAGCTGATCCTGGCCTCTAAATCTGGTGGCACCCATGGCATCAGCAGCCTGCTGCATTACAATCTTACTTAATACACTATTATATTTCTTGCCTGTTCCGTACAATATCCCGGCATTTGAGATATTGTCCAGGGCAGGCACAATCTCATGTTTAACATTATCATACAACGCTTCCCCTGGGCTCGATGTACCCACACACATCCATGTTCCTTTCAACTTTCCTTATCATCTGTTGCCCAATGGGAGGGGCACAAATAATTCCAAAGACACAGCTCTCAGTTACCCCTTCCCCTTTCTGTCTGATCACGCAGTTAGCACGGTCATCTGTGGAACACCGTACACACTTCCCATCCAACATGTTGTGCAATGCCCCATAGTTCATATAGTGCATATCAATATTCCTTTCATTAATCCGTTGTGCATCCATTACCGGGTCTTTGTTCTTCCTCTCCGGATATTAGTATCAGGCCCCACAGCCACTGCAGTCCGGTTCTTTGCCATACGCCACTAGTGGTTATATCTGTAATTTAAACACACTGCCCTGGTGGTCACCAGGTGTTAGTACTTGTCCATGTTGTGAGTATCCCCCGATGAGGGATACATGTCTACCTGTGGGGACCGAACATGTCCTGGGGAATCCAGGAGTTAATTTATATTCTTATCATCTCTACTCTTTTGAAATTATCTATATGGTCCCGTTGTACTCAGGATTCGTTCCCCACAATCCTTGGCCGATTAGTAACCCATCTAATAATAGTCCAAATGCCTATTAATACTACCATTATTCCCTTGATTATATATTTTTTTAGTTGGTACCATGTATTTCTATCGGCCCTTCCCTTTACCATTACTTTGTCTCCCACAACAGGCACCTTTGTCTGTTCCTCTATCATGTTTCGATAGAACCTCCTGCCTCACCTTATGCAGTTGTCTGCACAGCTCCTTCACAAATCTTTAACTCTTTCTCTTACGGGTCCTATTTCCTCACTACCTGCTACGTCATACCTTGGCAGTCTCATCACCCTTCCTGTCACCGTATTCATCAAGTCTTTCCTACTTTAGCTACACCACTCTGTCCTTTTTGTTTCTTTTACAAAATATCCTTTAGTAGCTGACTAAGTGTTCTAACATTCTGGTCCACATTTTCAAAATCTATAGTATTGACAATTGAAGTTCCCGTATTAAGGACAGTGGCTGCGTTATTCACTAAGCTATGTTTATGTCTCTTTAACTTTATTATTCCCTCATTACCAAACCCCTGTTTCAGCAATTGTTACAGTAACCTTGTACAACTCTCGGTTCTTAGGGCACCAGCCAGGTAGCTGGATATCTGAGATATTCAATATTACCAGTACCAACTCAAGTTTTATGTTATCATATACAATTGTATTAGTTTTTATTATCGCAAGTCCATTCTGTAGTCAAGGCTGGGCAAGCGAGACCAGTCACTTGTGGCTGTTGGGTCGTAACCTTACTTGTTAGTAATTAAAATGTGGGGGTAATCGGGGTGATTGGAGCTTGTTGTCCGTTTGATAAATTTTGAATGCTGGTTTGATTGTTGGCTCTTTCCCTTGTTCACCCCCCCAATGATTTTGACACAAAAGGTCCCTTGAGGGCCTTTGCTGTCAAAAGCTGACACACCTGGTAGATTAAATTGTCCACTAAAATAAAAGCAAAATACTGCAGATGCTGAAAATTGTCTCATTGATAAAGATGCTGCGATATTTGATGTCTGCAATTAAGGTCTTAAATTCTCAAAGCTGCTGGATCTTTTGCCGTGGCATTTATTTCTCACATGGCCTGCCGTCACCTGCTTAAAAACAACCCACAAAGAATCCACTGTGGCTCTGCCCCTGAGCCCAATGGGTTAATTTGTCCAATTCTATCTGTCAATTTAGAAATTTAAAATTTAACAATGTCCAATATGTATAAATTTTACTCTCAGCAATGCAAAATTGTGTGGTGGATTAAATGGAAAAACAGCAGCTGCAGCGGGGCTTTTTTTTCAAGGGGTGGAGCAAAATCGTCTCAGCTGCGTCACGTTACAAAACCTTTTCCTTCTGTGATCGGAAAAAAACCACACTCCATTTTAATCTATTTTTTTTTCAATCCTTTTGGTATCCTTAGGGTTGCTCGCCTTTGAAGTTGAAAATGCCACAAATGCTTCCGCTGCTTTCAAAATAACAAATCACATCTGCACACTTATACTGGTATTCCACTGTCATGCCACATATTCTGAACTCTCAGGTGATCTTATCAAAAGATCAAATATCAGCGGTGATAAAAAGGGGGGCGGCTGGTGGTGTCTATCTGAGATCTTTGCTTACCTCCCCCTGCAGGGTCCTGATGTCTCTGGTTATGGCCAGACTTTCAAATGTAGCTCTCTTAAAAACTCATAGCTCCAAGAGAAAACTATCAATTGCTAGTCTTATCTACACTTTCCTGATATTCACTGTAAAATTCGAGGTTTCTTGGAAATTAGCTGTTTATTTCAATATTTGTTTATCCCCAGAATTCCTTTATTAGCGCTTGCATCAGCCAGATCTGATTGCCAATTCCCATTAATTATAATTCTATTTCATTTTGAGCCCTGGAGAACCTTTACAATTAATATTAATAATTCCTTAAAACAGAAATCAAACATTCCCATTTGATTCCAGACATTAGTGTATATTGTTTATGTTTTTTTTTTACCTTCGATGACATTTTAATTCCTTAAATAACTTGCCAAATTAAACTGGATTTTTGACATCTCAGATTATTCCAAATTCAAATAACAGTAAATTTCCCTTTGAATGCTTTAAATAACCACTCATATCAATTTAATTTAGTTTATCGATTCCAATTTCTTATGCCCATACTTGGTTGTACGTTTTGTACGTTAAAGACAGAAGTGCTTGCAACTATCTCTCCTTCTCAAGCACTTTGTCTCATTGATAAGGATGGTTGCAGCAGGGTTAATTTCTTGCTTGTCTCCAAGGGGGCGGAGCAAAGCATTCTCCGCTGCGTCGCTTTACGTAACCCTTTTTTTAATGGAAAAGAACTAAACACCTTTTTAAATGTTTTTTTTTTATCCTTAGGATTTTCAAACAACAAAATCTTTAGTAACATTATCAACTTCAAAGGAAACCATCTCCATCAGGATAGACAGCATTTTAGATTAAACTTCAATTGTTTCCAAACTGATTTTTTTGGCATCTTTTATAAGAGGTTTCTAATCCAAGGATGATTTTTTTTTAACAAAGATGATTCCAAATTCCAATTCACTGCAATAATATTTAAAATCAAAACTGCCAATGTTATATGAGTGAGTCCTCTGTCCGGAACCGAAGACTCCTCCAAAACATGAAATAATAAACTTGAAAGTTCATTGTGGCAACAAATGAAATTTCCTGTTCTTCAACTTAAACAGGTCAATTAACCTTAATAGTATTAATTCAATTCAGACTTATTAACTTATACTACTTATTAACTACACACAGAACAGCATAGCACGTGCTTATTTTAAAAGATAGGTAAATTACGTCATTTTCTTGTTCTTCAGGCGCCTTTTCAAATGACTGTAATAAAACCAAAAACTAAAGTAAAAGTTATTTAACATTCTTAACACAAAATATTTAACATCAGCTTCTTCTTTCCTATATCTCCTTTGTTTATCCTTCTCTCCATTAGACCAATATCCAATTCCTAACATTTGCTACTTAAAACAGTCAGTAAAACATGTCTTTAATTTAAACTCCAAAAAAACTAGAACAGATTTTAAACTGGAACTCCAATTAAAGCAGGAGTTGTAAACTTCAAATTGGATTTCTGCCAAACATCTTCAGACCTTCAAGGCTGAAGCTTATCTCTTAGAAAATTGTTCATTGCCTTTTCACAGTTGCAAAACCAGCTTTTAAAATCAAAATAAAATTTTAACTTAAAATATAATTCAATTTTATATCCCATTCCTGGGTGCACAACACTAAATCGAAATGAACACACTCAACAATCACTTTTCACACTCATTCAATACCAAACAACTTTGAAAATTGATTTCTGTAATGGGTTACGAATTCAAAATACCAAATCTCTTTCAAAATTCCCTTGTCCCGATGTCAAGGAACACACACAGATTCAACTAATTCACAACCAAAACATGACTCAAGGTTCCCACAAAATATACACTTGTAAAAATAGAAAAAGTAACAGACTCATTCTCTCATCATTAAGGCCAGACAACAAAGAGTTAACGACAGTCAGTTTTACAGAACACAAGTTGTACAGAACAAAGACACAGTAACTTGTTTTTACTCAAAAACATACCTATCTTTAAAACACATAGTTACCGTGGCGCTTCTGCGTCTTTCTCAAGGGGGCAAACGGACGTGGGTCGCCTTTCTCCAGAGGACATGATTTACTTGTCCCCGGGGGCAACCCTTCCTCCTTACAAGCCGTCAAGCCCATTCTTCCTCTACTTTCTCAAACCCTAGTTCTTTTCTATGAATCAAGCAGCATTAAAACGAAAGAAAACAAATGACACAAGAAAACGAATAGACACAGTAACACAAACAAAGGACGAACCACACACAAGGAGACGAACATGGGACAGGGAATTTTTAGAGTCTTTTGGTTTCCCCCTTCACTAATCGGTATTCCTAATTTGAGGGCGTTTTCGTGCCAACTTGATAGGAGGATTCTATTTTTTTTCTCCTGACAATATTGTATCCATAATCCAATTAATTCTTTGGCCCTATTGCCTTTATTTTGTTTCCAGATTTTTTCTTGGGTTTTTTTTAGTCACTTCCAAATCTTTTGTCCCCCCTAAGGGCCATTGGTCTATTAATTTCTTATTTAAGGCTGCCGATAATTGTCTGAAGTCTTTCCCTTTCTCCGGATATTTATCACACAGTACTTGTAATGGGCAGGATGGATCACTTGGATTATCTAAACAGTTTCCCATATTCACAACTATTATCACAAACTATAATTACAACTATTATTACAAACTATTATTACTTACAAATTATCTAAACAGTTACTCACAATAAAAAAATAAAACCATAATCTCAGTCGTTCTAAAACAACCTCGCATAACCTTCAGTCGCGACCGACTTTAACCTTCAGTCGTAGTCAATACGACCTACTTTAATTCTACCTCAGTCCCCATCGGCCGTCCTCTAAAGAAACAGACTAAACCTGAGTGTCAGCCGTTCTAAAACGACACTGACTTTAATCACCCTTCAGTCGTAGTCAATACAACCTACTTTAATTCTACCTCAGTCCCCATCAGCCGTCCTCTAAAGAAACAGACTGAACCTGAGCGTCAGTCGTTCTAAAACGACACTGACTTTAATCAACCTTCAGCCGTAGCTTAATACGACCTACTTTAACCTTAACCTCAGTCGTACCTACTTCGACTGACCCTTATCTTTTCTAATCCACCAGACTGATCATTGATCTCGTCCAGACGATCTTACCTGACCATAAGCGAGTGATCAAACTTTTATCGGACTACGAGACAGGGGAAAACCGGCGTAGTCACACATCAACTACTCACGTCGGGGGCCCATTTCCTCTCTCTCCGTCCTCTACTAGTCTGATTCTGATTTCGCTGATGATCGGCGGTCGTCTGTTGAGATCCCACTTCTGACACCAAAATGTAAATCTGAGTTCTTTTTGCCTTCAGTCTGGTTCAGTAAATATACCGAGTCGGATGTGTAGGTAAAATCGATTACTTTATTTGCGCAGTCGCCAGCGGACTTACTCTGAGAACAGCGGCACTGACTCCACCAGAGTCTGTCGGGTCCCCCCCCCCCCCCCCCCCAGAGTAAGTGAAGTTTGTGATACAGGTACTACTGTTTATACATTAAGATTCATGCTGCACCTCCTTGTTTAACCAATCAGTGCGGTACAATTCGACTTCACCCACGTGGTGACATGCAGTACATCTGTTATTGAGGTTACAATACACTCCATTCTCAATACATACTTGTTACTAATAAAATATCGTTTTGTACCAGCAAGATTAAAAGAAAACAGACATTAAGACAATTAGCAAAGGAAGAAGAGTTAGAAACAAGATACTGATTTTGATTCCCACAGATACTGCTTTTGCTTCCCACAATTGTCATAAGTCCTGGGATCCTGTAATCTCTATCAAGTCACATCATGAACTAACACCAAGCAGCAACAGTATACAGTGATAGTGTGGCCTTTCATTCCTTATCATCACTCACACAGGGATGGCCAGCATGTCTCACAGGAATCCATTTGTTCCAAACCACAAGGAGTTACACAATCAAGTCATGAATGAACAAATGTCCTTGCAATTACCAGTGCCTGTAAGTTTATACGATATCACACTCTCAGCCTTTACTTTTAACTATTTCATTGCAGTTTCTCAAGCTTTAAATCATTAAATCATTTCATCAGAGCTCAACAAAGTGACTACTCCTAACTTGCCTAGATTTCCCATCTAGCATAGTGCCATGTCGTTCTGCTCACTTCCAGGCCTTCCTAACCACCTTATATACCTGTGCTGCTGCCTTCAGTGATCTATGGACAAATACATCAAATTCCCTCTGACCCTCTGTATTTCTTATGGTCCGACCATTCATTGTGTATTCCCTTGCCTTGTTCGTCCTCCCAGAATGCATCACATCACATTCTCATGCTTGAATTGCATTTTCCACTGCTCTGCCCATCTTACCAGCCCATCTATATCGTCCTGTAACCTTAGTCTTTCCTCCTCGCTGTTTGCGACACCATCAATTTCCGTGTCATCTGCGAAATTACTGATCATACCTCCGATATTCATATTTAAATCATTAAATGGACACTTAAAACAGCAAGGGTCCCAGCAGCGATTCCTGCAGAACACCACTGGTCACAGGTTTCCAATCGCCAAAACAACCGTCAACCATTACCCTCTGCCTCCTGCCACTAAGCCAATTTTGGATCCAATTTGTCAAATTGCCCTGGATCCCATGGGCTCTTACATTCTTGACCAATCTCCCATGCGGAACCTTATCAAAAGCCTTACTGAAGTCCATGTCGGCTGCATCAACTGTCATACCCTTATCGACACACCTCGTCACCTCCTCGAAAAAATCAATCAAATTGGTTATACATGATCTCACCCTAACAAAGCCATGCTAAATATCCTTGATTAATCCTTGCCTCTCCAACTTGAGATTAATCCTGTCCCTCAGAACTGTTTTCCCAATCGATTCCCGATCACTCATGTTAGTCTCACTGGTATGTCATTACCTGGCTGATCCCTGATACCCTTCTTGAATAATGGTACCACATTCGCTGTCCTCCAGTACACTGGCACTTATCCTATGGCCAGAGAGGACTTGATTTTTTTCCATAGCCCTTGCTGTCTCCTCGCTTGCCTGATACATAGCAGCCTGGGATACTTCTAATCTGGGCCTGGGGATTTAACCATTTTAAGCCCGCTAAAACTGGTAATACCACCGCCCTTTCAAATCTAATTTGTTCACGTATATCACAATCCCCCACCCTGACCTCTACACCTATATCGTCCATCTTCATAGTGAACACAGATGAAAAGTAATCCTTTAAAACCTCACCGACGTCCTCCAGCTCCACACACAGATTGCCACTTTGCCCCTTAATAGGCCCAACCCTTTCCCTCGGTATCCTCTTACCCTTTACATACTTATGAAATTCCTTGGGATTTTCCTTTGTCTTGCCCACTGGTGTTTTTTCATGCCTCATCTTCGCTCTCCTAATTACTTCATTCAGTACCCCCTTACACTTGCTATATTCCTCTCGGGCCTCTGCTCTTTTCAGCCCTCTGAATATGCCATAAGCCTCTTTTTCCCCTCATCTAATCCCCTATATCCCTTGACATCCAGGGTTCCATGGACTTATTAGTGCCACCTTTAACCTTTACGGGAACATGTTGGCCCTGAATTATCACTATTTTATTTTTAAATGACTTGTCTGATGTCGAGTTTCCTGCAAGTAGCTGCTCCATTTTGTCCAGATCCTGTTTTATCATATTGAAATCGGCCTTCCCACAATTCAGGACCTTTATTTCCGGTCTATCTTTGTCCTTTACCATAACTACCTTAAATCTTAAAGAGGTTTGTTCACTATCACAAAAATGCGTCCCAACTGACACTTCTGCCACTTGTCCGGCTTCATTTGCTGAGATTGGGCCCCTTCTCTTGTCGGTCATTCTACGTGCTGATTCAAAAAACTCTCCTTCGGAGAGCAAAGAGGTGGAATTCCGCCCGCTTTGAGCCTTTTACACTAAGACTATCCCAGTTGATATTGGGGAAGTTGAAATCCCCTACTATCAGTACCCAATTATTTTTACACCTCTCTGCGATTTGCCTACATATCTGCTCCTCTATCTCTCCCTGCCTGTTTGGAGGCCTGCAGTACAATCCCTGCAAAGTGATGGCCCTATTTGTTTTTGTCTTCTACCCATATGGCCTCATTTGAGTAACCTTCGAAGATATCATCCCTCCTTTCTGCAGTAATTGACTCCTTGACCAACAATGCAATGCCACCTCCTATTTTACACCCCCACCCCCACCCCCAGCCCACCCCGTTCCACCTGAAGATTCTATACCCTGGAATATTCAGCTGCCAGTCCTGCCCTTCCCTCAACCGTCTCTCCCTGATAGCAAAATATCATATTGCCATGTGTTAATCAACGTCCTCAATTGATTTGCCTTACTTTTAAGACTCCTTGCCTTAAAATAGAAGTAATCCAGCCTTGCATTATTCGTGTGTGCCTTAACAACTCAACATTTGCTCTGTCTTCCAGACTGACTTAGTTTCTCTTCTATATTTGGCTGTGAATGACCGCAAATTGTACCTCCACTCTATATCCCATCCCCCTGGTCCGCCACCTCCCTGCAAGGACTTTGGTCCCGTTCAGGTTCAGGTGGAAACCGTCCGACTTGTACAGGTCCCACTTTCGCCAGAAACAGACCCAGTGATGGATGATACTAAAGCCTTGCCTCCTCCACCATCTCCGAGGCCAAGCATTCATCTGCTACATCCTCCTATTCCTATACTGACTGGCACGTGGCACCGGGAGTAATCGTGCTTTTTAATCTGCGACCTAGCTCCCGAAATTTTTGTTGCAGGACCTCCTCTTTCTGTCTACTTTTGTCGTTGCTACCAATGTGTACCTCGGCCTCTGGCTGTTTACCCTTCCTCTTCAGAATATCCTACAGCCGCTTCGTACATCCTTGATCCCAGCACCAGGCAGGCAACATATCATCCTGTAGTCACGTTTGCAGCCACAGAAACGCCTATGTGCATTCCTGTCGATAGAATTCCCTATCAGTATAGCTCTCCCACTCGTTCTCCTCCTCTGAAGTGCAGCTGAGCGACCAGTGGTGCCACAGACCAGGCCCTTGCTGCAGTCCCCTGAGACGTTATCTCCCACAAAGCTAATCGAAGCAGAATATCTGTTCGAGAGGGAGATGGACACAGGGGACTCCTGCACTACCTACCTGGCTCTTCTACTATGCCTGGCCATCACACATTCCCTTTCAGCCTTGCACATTTTATCCAGACACCTCATGCTTCTTGACAGTGACAATCGACTGGGCGGCACAGTGGTGCAGTGGTTAGCACCGCAGCCTCACAGCTCCAGGGACCCGGGTTCGATTCCGGGTACTGTCTGTGTGGAGTTTGCAAGTTCTCCCTGTGTCTGTGTGGGTTTTCTCCGGGTGCTCCGGTTTCCTCCCACAAGCCAAAAGACTTGCAGGTTGACAGGTAAATTGGCCATTATAAATTGTCACCAGTATAGGTAGGTGGTCGGGAAATATAGGGACAAGTGGGGATGTTTGTTGGGAATGTAGGATTAGTCTAAATGGGTGGTTGATGTTCGGTGCAGACTCGGTGGGCCGAAGGGCCTGTTTCAGTGCTGTATCTCTAATCTAATCTAAGACTTCCTGAGAGGCCTGCCATTGCAAAAAGCATATCAGGATACATTCTTACGAGCATTTCCCTGTAAGCTGCCCCATCAGATTGCCGATCAGAGTCCTGTGTAACATACACATTTCTCACTCCCTGAGGTACATGCAGTGCAAGTGTTTGATCTGGTGTTTGGGAATGTCAGACCAAGTGACCATGTTTCATCATTACTGTTACACAGTTGTTCTCTCTCTGTGGCCTGGAGGTCCGGTGACTGGAAAGTCAGATGTTTTGGCCAACTTTGGAAAGTATAAAATCAGAAGGGACCGATTGGTTCGAGCGATTAGGGGTGAGATGGAAAGCAGGAGATCCATGGTCCCAACAACTGCAGCTTGTACATCATCCCAGGCAACAGGATGAGGGGTGGTGGGAGCTAAGGAGCATAAAACAGGAACATAGTATCATCCTGAATGCTCTCAGTGACTCTGGCCCATATTCGCTCAGTCACAGCCGGCCCCATAATGCGGAGAATCATCTCCTCCCTCAGGCTAAGTGAATGAAGGTATGTCTGGCCCCCGCCAGTTAACTGCTGCTCCCAGCGACGATGGGCCACCTTGTTCTGCAAAACACAGAGCAGGATACCAGTAAAATAAAAGCAAAATACTGCGGCTGCTGGAAATCTGAAACAAAAACAAGAAATGCTGGAATCACTCAGCAGGTCTGGCAGCATCTGTGGAATGAGAAGCAGATTTAACGTTTCGGGTCAGTGACCCGAAACGTTAACTCTGCTTCTCTTCCCACAGATGCTGACAGACCTGCTGAGTGATTCCAGCATTTCTTGTTTTTGTTGCAGGATACCAGTGATTGTGTTGCACTGTGTTTGCGTGCTGTGCCTGCTATAACTGAATAGCTGGCGGTATGTGGAGGCAGTGAGATGTCCGTGAGACGATGGCAACAGTGGAAGCTCTGTGATGGCAATGTGAAACATATGAATGTTAGAAGTGCGTCTTGAGTGTGAGGGACTGTTGATGGGTGGAGATACAATCACTGACATTGACCACCCGTGTGACCTCATTAATCTTCTGGCACTGCTGCCAGGTCCTCTGGACCAGACATCTTGCATTGAGGGCCTTCGCCACCTGTTCCCATTCCCTTTGGAGAGCGTTGCTTGAGGGCCTCTGCCCCTGCCCAGAAACATTGCCTCTCTCCTTCTGTCAACGTCCATGACAAAGGCCTCCAGTGCCTCATCCATAAACCGAAGAGCCCTGTATTTGCACAGGTATTCATTGAACCTTTTCTACATTTGCATCATTCACAGTCAGCAGCAGCAGCCTCCTGTGTTTCAGTGCAGCTTCCCGACAAGAGGGACTGACTACCTTTAAGAGCTTGATCCTGGCTGAAACACGAGCCAACCGCACACACAGTTAAGCCACTGGTAAGCGTGCAGACAGACAGAAGCACGGGTCACGCTGGGCGGCACGTAGAATTCATGGAAATGAGGAGGCAGCATGAAGTTTGTGTGTCACCTGCCTCAACAGGAACGGGCACAGGCAGATCAGAAATTGCCAACCCGACGTTCAAAAAGCAGCACAAATCTCTCTCTCTCTCCATGCTCTCTCTCGCTTATAGAATCAGAGAATGATTTGGTCTTTGGTGTAAATGCTGTATCGTCAGAGTTGGAAGCTCGCTGAATCGTGGGCCAGCCTTGCAGTTCGGCCCTGCTAAGAGTGCAGGCAGAAATGAGGAAGCAGCACGAGTTTGTATGCTGCTTGCCTCAACAGTATAGGCGCAGACAGATCACGTATCAAAATCCCTGTGCCTGAAAATTGCTGCAAACTTCTGTTACTCTCTGTCTCTATTTTCCTCCCTCTCTTTCACCTCTGTCTCTCTCTCTCTCTCTCTTGTTCATAGAATCAGAGATGGATGCATCACAGAAGGAGACTATTTGGCCTACTGTGTCATAGAGACATAGAGTGTCAGTGCTGTCTCTTTGAAAGAGCTATCTAATTAGTTTCAATCCCCTCCTGTTTTCCTAGACGCCTACATTTTTTTTCTTTTCATATATTTATTACAATCACTTTTGAAAGGTATTATTGAATCTGCTTCCACCCTTTTTCCAGGCAATGAATTGCAGGTCCCAACATCTCACTGTATAAGAAATTTCTCCTCACTCCCCCTTTGGTTCTTTGCCAAATACCGTCAATCTGTGTCTTCTCAAAGTGGAACTTTCTGGCACTGCGTGCAGTTTTGCTTTAATTACCTCATCAAAACCCTTCACGATTTTGACCTTCTATATTAAATCTCCCCCTAACATGCACCGCTCGAAAGAGAAAAATCTCAGCTTTTCCAATCTCTCCACGTAACTGAAGCCCTGGATCGTGTGCTGTTTGACCCTGAGATGAGCTTCCGACCACATATACACACCTTCACTAAAATGGCTTATTCCACCTCTGTAACATCACTCCACTCTGCCCATATCTCAGCTCCTCCGCTGAAATCCCTCATTCATGCATGTGTTACCTCTGGACTTGACCATTCAATGCCCTCCTGCGCATCTCCCACATTCTACTATCAGTAAACATCAGTTCATCAAAAAACTCTGCTTCTGACGTCTTAACCAACTCACAGCTGCTCCCCTTCACCTATCTGTCCTGTGCTCACTCACCTACAATGACTAGTCATTAACAAATGCCTTGATTTTAAAATGTCTTTCTTTTTTTCAAATTCCTCTATGGTATCAGCACTCCCTGGGCTGGCTTTTTTGGACACTCCTGAGTCAATATCTGAGGCGGGGGCCTGTAGAATTGCGACAGTTGGCGGGTGCAAACGGCTCGTCACCATCTCGTTGACTTCCTTCCTCCCCAGAATCCATTTGAAGCCTTTAAGTGGCATATTAAGATCAGCTTAAGGGCTCCTTACCGCCGCCGCTGGGATCTCACCAGTGGCCATCGCTGCCAGTGACAATGCTGCTACTGTTGAGCCGCTGGCCCTGTGCTGGGCCGGTGGCTCTTCGAGGCAGGCCCTCATTTTTAAAGAGACAGGGAGTCTGGCTCGGGACATCTATACAAAGAAAACGCAGGATCACTCGGCATTGGGGGCGGGGAGGGTTTGGCATGAAAAGCCTGAGGTGGTGTTCATCTTGGCGCTGTGAGCCCCGCCTCTTACAGAGCTCCAGCTCCTTAACTCTGTAATCACCCCCGGCCCACAACCCCGCAAGCTCATCCAATACTGTCCTCTTGTGCTACTCCGATTTTATAATCTTCACCATTGGTGGCGGTACCTGCAGTTGCCTGGCCCATAAGCTCTGTGATACCCTCTCCACAACTCTGTACCACGCTGTCTGCCTTTGAAAACACTGCTTAAAACTTAGCCCCTTCACCCATCTTACCTACAATATTCTTATGTGAGTCAATCTCTTATTTTCGCATGCAATGCACCTTGGTAGGCTGCAATACATTAAAGGCGCTGTGGAAATATTATTGTTTCTGGGAATGCTATTTCAGAGAGCCAGTACGGGCACGATGGACCGAATTACATCCTTCTGCGAGATAAGATTTCTGTGATTCTGCCCATTCCACAACCCCTGTCCATGCCCTGTTGAATTATGTAACGATCTTCACTGCACTTACACCCTTCATGACTTCTGCACATTTTGAAATGTTTTGCCTGAATCCCGAAGTCTATGTGTTTAATGTATGTCAGAAACAGCAGTGGTCCTGGTGCTGAACCATGCAGATCAGTACTGTATACTTCTCACCAGTTCAGAAAACGGCCATTCACCACAATGTTGATAAAATACCTCATAATTTGTGTTGATGTCCACATCAGTAAATCGTGGGGAGCTGATATATTATAAAGCTATTAGTCATGAAATAGTTACTCTTGTTTTATTAGCTGCTCAATCCACCGCTCTTTCCAGCTGAAATCCCTGTTTTCTGATTATATTTCGAAATCCAACCATGAATATTTAATTTAAAACCTGTGTGGAATTTACTGGGCCCACAGGAGATGGGATAGAAGGTGGAGGGGCCCATAAAATGGCGAATATGACGACCTTGCTGTCAAGAAGCCAATTAAAGCCAATTAAACCGCACGAGCGGTTGGTGGGAGCCCCGCTACTTGTTCAGGCCGCCCAGTAAAGCAATACAGCCTCTGGATAGGATCTGGGGAGGCTTCCTCCGTGGGTAATCTGTGACCCATGGGTGGACACACGGCAGCAAAGACCGCTTCTATGCTAAACACTCCCTCACTCAACAATCACTCTGACCTACCTTCCAGGGGTTACTGGACTTGAACCGGCGACTCTACCACAGTTACCTGGGCACTGGAACTCCAAGACTGCTCCTGGTCCCAGGGCTGGTATCGTACCAACAATGGCCTCCGGTTCATGACTGACCGAAGCTACCCCATATCACTTACTTGGGGACCTGGTTTCCAGCGATGGGCAGTGACCCACGTTTCCTTACGGGCCCAGGTGACCCTGCCACACTTATGTGAACTATGGGTCACCAGCTGTGACCCTTCGTCCCCGACTGATCACGGCTACCCCACCAGACATACCTGAAGCCCGAACCCTAGTGAAGTCCTGTTCCCAGAACTGGTGTAGTCCTGGAAGTTCCATTGTTCCCGAAGGAATTGCAGATACTATTGAGCTGCTGGCCCTATGATTGCTGTTACAAGGGTTTTATTCTTGTACTAAAATCTTAGATAATAAAAACAAGAAATGCTGGGAATACTCAGCAGGTCTGGCAGCATCTGTGGAGAGACAAGCAGAGTTAAAGTTTCACATCAGTAACCCTTCTTCGGAACTGGCAAATATTAAACATTTGAAAGGTTTTAATCAAGTAACGCGGAGGTGGAGCAAGAGATAAGAAAGGAGAAGGTGTAGATAGGGCAAGGTCACAGAGAATAACCAACCTGAAGGTCATGGAGCAAAGGCAAACAATATGTTAATGGTGTGTTGAAATATACAGCATTAGCACAGATAGGGTGTTAACGGATTGAAAACTGAACAGCCACAAGTCGGAAGATGAAAAAAACGAGGAAGCAAACTGAACAAACTAAGATGAAATATGATTAAGTAAACACAACAAATATAAAAGAGAAAATAATTAATAACTAATAAGAAAAGTAAATAGCGGAACCCGTCATGCTCTGAAATTATTGAACTCAATGTTCAGTCCGTTAGGATGTAGTGTGCCCAATCGGTAAATGAGATGCTGTTTCTCGAGCTTGCATTAATCTTCACTGAAACACTGCTGCAATCCCCGGACAGAAATGTGAGCATAAGAGCAGCGGAGAGTGTTGAAATGGCAAGGAGTTCGGGGTCATGCTTTCGAACTGAGCAGAGGTGTTCTGCAAAGCGATTAACCAGTCTGCGTTTGGTCTCTACAATGTCGAGGAAACCACGTTGTGAGCAGCGAATAAGGTATGGAAGTACAAGCAAATCGCTGCTTCACCTGAAAGGAGTGTTTGGCACCTGGGATAGTGAGGAGAGAGGAGGTAAATGGGCAGGTATTACAGCTCATGCGATTGCAGGGAAAGGTGCCCTGGGGAGGTGGTGGGGATAATGGAAGAGTGGACCAGGATGTCGCGGAGGGAATGATCCCTTTGGAATGCTGACAGCGGAAGGGAGTGGAAGCTACATTTGGTAGTGGCATCACGCTGGAGGTGGCGGAATTGCTGGAGAATGATCCTTTGGATATGGAGGCTGGTGGGTGGAAAGTGAGGACAAGGGGAACGCTATCGCAGTTCAGGGAAGGAGGGTAACGGGTGAGGGTAGAGGTGCGGGAAATGGGCCGAACACGGTTGAGGGCCCTGTCAACCACAGTGGGGGTGTTGGGGGATTCCTCGGTTGACGAAAAAGTAAGACATATCAGAAGTGCTATCATGGCAGGTAGCCTCATCAGAGCAGATGCGTGGGAGAAGGAGAATCTGGGAGACTGGATTAGAGTCCTTACAGGAGGCAATGTTTGAAGAAATGTCGTCGAGGTAGCTGTGGGAGTCGGTGGGCTTATCATGGATATTGGTAGACAGCCTATCCCCAGAGATGCAGATAGAGAAGTCGAGGAAGGGAAGTGGAGTGTCGGAGATGGACCATGTAAAGGTGAGAGAAGGGTGGATTTTTGAAGCAAAGTTGACAAAGTTTTCCAGTTCGGGGCGGGAGCAGGAAACGCCATCGATACAGTCATCAATGTATCGGAAAAAAGTTGGGGAGGGGGCCTGAGTAGGAGTGGAACAAGGAATGTTTGACATTTCCCACAAAAGGACAGGCATAACTCGGACCCATGCGGGTACCCATAGCAACACCTTTTACTTGAAGGAAGGGAGTGGAGTTGAAGAAGAAGTTGTTCAATGTGAGAACAAGTTCAGCCAGGCGGAGGAGGGTGGTGGTGATGGGGACTGGTTGGGCCTCTGTTCAAGGAAGAAGCGGAGAACCTTCAAACCATCCACCTACTTCTATGACTCTTCTGTCGCCCTAGTCATTTTGACAATTTCCAGTTTCCTGGCCCCAACTCTTCACTATGGATGTCCAATCGATCTGCACCTCCATTCCCACCAGGAGGGCTCATTATTGGTTAAGATTTAGGATTTATTTAAATAAATAGTTACTTTTTTAGTTGATTAAACAAACCTGGCTGGTGTGCTTTACTCTGGGGGACAAAGAGAGGAGAAACTTGGCTGTTGTTCTGTGGTTGGCAAGATTTATTGATATGCTGTGACCGCTGGAGAAGTGGGAATGAAGTTACAGTCCACTCCTCCTGCCAAGGTCCTAACAAGGTTCAGCAACTTTGGCAGGTGGAATACCCATCCATAAAATGCCTGGGATCAGAGCGCCAGGTAGTTTATTGCCCGAGCACCACTGAATTGCGCTGGGTGGGGGCTCCGAATTTTGATTGGTTTCCCTAACTTTTCAGCCCACCGTCAGGAATTCCGCTGGCTCCATTAAATTCAGCTCCCTGTCTCCAGCAGAAATCCCTGTCACTGGTACAACAACTAGATCCATTATAAATGCATGAACAATTGTTCAAATGTCACTCTAAACTCCTTCAATCTGTTGTTTTTATTTGCAAACTGATGTATAAATGCCTTAGTAATTTCCAATGGTGATGTTAACATAGTGGCGATTGGGATTATTTGTTTCATTGATTTCTCAGTGGACTCATTCCCCATTATTGCTTTGAAATAATAGAATTCAGTGCAGCCTCTCACAGGTGAGGGAATCACTCAGTCGTCCAACATTTAACTTTCTATACAAGAGGAAAGTGGTGCAGATGCGATACATATGACATAAAACAGGAAATGCAGGAAATATTCAACAGGTCTGGCAGCATCTGTGGACAGAGAAACGGAGTTAATGTTTCAGGTCGGTGACACTTCATCAGAACCGGGAGAGATTAGAGATGGAACAGTTTATAAACTGGGCAAAATAAGGGGAGGGGGGGATTATGGTCAACGTTGATTTTAACAATTTCAGTATCATCCTTTTGTCATTTAATCTCTCCTGTTTATTACTGTATCGCAGACCTTCCCATTTGTTCTTTCAGGTCCAATCATTTCAGTACATCACTGGATACAGGAACACATTTATAATTCTCAATAATTCCTCAATCAAACTGGTAACTTTTCTCCCAGCCTGATGTATAATTTCCCTTCCTCACAGTTAACCTGCTGACGATTCGGATCCTGTCCCGGGGAAAGTGTGGTCTCTCCAAATGTGTCACTCGTTACCTGGTGGCCATGGCAGCGGCGGATCTACTGGTCATTATCCTCGACCTGATATTGAGGCACATTCCCATTGTTTATCAGAAACATTTTCAATTCCTGGAATCAATTCCCTTGTGTAACATCCACGCCATCCTGCTTTACGCAGCCACAGACTGTTCTGTCTGGTTCACCATCACTTTCACCTTTGATCAATTTGTGGCCATTTGTTACCAGAAGCTGAAAAGAAAATATTGCAGCGAAAAAACAGCGGCTGTAGTTCTGGGAACAGCGACTGTGTTGAGCCGATTAAATAACATCATCTGGTATTTTATGTTAACAGGTCGGTATTGGCTGAAAAACGTCCCCGGGTTTTGTGATGTATCAGCAGGTGTGCTGCTCTCTCCGTTCTGGGCAACAATCGAGTTCCTCCATTATATTGTAACCCCATGTGTCCCATTTGTGCTGATGCTATTGCTCAATGCCCTCACTGTCCGATACATTTTAGTGAGCAGCAGTGCGCGCAGAAGACTCCGGGCTCACAGCAGTGGGGAGAGTCGCAGAGACCCAGAGATGGAGAGCCGAAGGAAATCCATTATTTTACTGTTAGTTATCTCGGGGAATTTCATCCTGTTATGGGCAGTGTTAATCATGTATGCAATATGGAGGCGGATGTGGAATTTTGGGTATGGGCCTGGGTTTTGGTCTGTTTATCTACCTGATTATCTGGTAGAAGTGGGCTTCATGCTGTAGCTTCTGAGTTGCTGCACAAACACAGCGATTTATGCTGTGACCCAGACACAGTTCAGAGAGCAGTTGAAGAATGCGATGAAATATCCCTTTACTGCAATTGTTAAATGTATTCGATGTGGTGAGCAACTGAATCACTGACTATTTCCAGCAGCCGGGGACAGAGCCTGCCACACTGCTGACAAATCAGGTGCGGGGCCTGTCGCTATAGTGATAGAGCAGGGTGGGTCTTTTCGCTGTGTTGACAGAGTGATGACAGGCCTGTCGCTGATGTGACTAAGCATGGGCGGAGCCCATCCCCGCAGTGACTGATGTTGGGGTGGGGGAGGGCCTGTCGCTATGTTGTCAGAACGGGGACAGAACCTGCAGCTGTGGTGATAGAGGAGGGCGGGTCAGTTCACCGTGGTGACAGACTGGAGGCTGGGTCTGTTCCCATTCGCTGATGTTAGAAGGCCTAGAGTTTAGGTCCGGACAAGAGATGCAGGGGGTATGTGGCATCACTGATTCTGGGGACTTCAGGGGAGGCTGAGATGGATCATCAACTCGGCTCTTCTGGCTGAAGATTGTTGCAAATGCTTCAGCCTTATCCTTCGCAAGGATGTGATGAACTCCCCCATCATTGAGATTGGGGATATTTGTGGAGACACCTCCTCCAGTTGGTTGTTTAATTGTCCATCACCATTCACGGCTGGATGTGGCAGGACTGCAGAGCTTAGGTCTGATCCGTTGATTATGGGATCGCTTTGCTCGGTTTGTCGCATGCTGCTTAGGCAGTTTGGCACGCAAGTAGTCCTCTGTTGTAGCTTCACCAGGTTGCCACGTCATTTTGAGTTATGCCTGGTGCTACTCCTGGCATGCCCTCCTGCACTCTTCATTGAACCATGGTTGGTCTCCTGGTTTGATGTTAATGATAGAGTGGGGGACATGTCGGACCTTGAGGTAACAGATTGTGGTTGAATTCAATTCTGCTGCGGCTGATGGCCCACAGACACTCATGAAGTCCATGTTAATTGATGATCTGTGTCAGCTTGGACTAAAAAATCGCTTATGGTCAGAAAACAGCGAGTCATAGGAAATCGTAGGTTTTCAGACTGAGGGCAATAGATAGTGGTGTTCCCGAAGGGTCAGTGCTGGGAACACTGCTTTTATATGCCAACTGAAACAAAACATAAGTAGACAAACAGAATAGGCAGACCAGTGACGGTTTCAATTTAAATCAGAGAACTGTGAGGTGATGCACTTTGGCAGAAGCCAGAGAAGAGGCAATATAGACATAACAACAGAACATAGAACAGTACAGCAAAGTACAGGCCCTTCGGCCCACGATGTTGTGCCGAACCTTTAACCTACTCTAAGATCCAACTACCTACATACCCTTCATTCTACTATCATCCATGTAACTATCCAAGAGTCGCTTAAATGTCCCTAGTGTATCTGCTTCTACTACCACCGCTGGCATTGCATTCCACGCACCCACCACTCTCTGTGTAAAGAACCTACCTCTGACATCTGCCCAAAACCTTCCTCCAATCACGTTAAAATTATGCCCCCTGGTGATAGCCCTTTCCGCCCTGGGAAAAAGTCTCTGGCTATCCACTCTATCTATGCCTCTCATCATCTTGTACACCTCTATCAAGTCACCTCTCATCCTTCTTCGCTCCAATGAGAAAAGCCCTAGCTCCCTCAACCTTTCTTCTTAAGACATGCCCTCCAGTCCAGGCAGCATCCTGGTAAATCTCCTCTGCACCCTCTCTAAAGCTTCCACATCCTTCCTATAATGAGGCGACCAGAACTGAACACAATATTCCAAGTGTTGTCTAACCAGGGCTATATTGAGCTGCAGTATAACCACGTGGCTCTTAAACTCAATCCCCCTGTTAATGAAAGCCAACACACCATACGCCTTCTTAGCAACCCTATCAGCTTGGGTGGCAACTTTGAAGGATCTATGGACGTGGACCCCAAGATCCCTCTGTTCCTCCACACTGCCAATAATCCTGTCTTTAAGCCTGTATTCTGCATTCAAATTCGACCTTCAAAAATGAATCACTTCACACTTTTCCAGGTTAAACCCCATCTGCCACTTCTCAGCCCAGTTCTGAATCCTGTCAATGTCCCGTTGCAGCCTACAACAGCCCTCCACACCATCCACAACCCCAGCAAACTGTGTGTCGTCGGCAAACTTACTAACCCAGCCTTCTACTTCCTCATCCAAGTCATTTATAAAAATCACAGAGAGCAGAGGTCCCAGATCAGGTCCTTGTGGAAAACCACTGGTCCCCGAGCTCCATGCTGAATACTTTCCATCGACTACCACCCTCTGAATTCTATGGGCCAGCCAATTCTGTATCCAGACAGCCACATTTCCCTGTATCGCATGCCTCCTTATTTCTGAATGAGCCTAACATGGGGAACTTCATCATACGCCTTGCTAAAAATCCATATACACCACATCCACTGCTCTTCCTTCATCAATGTGTTTTGTCACATCCTCGAAGAATTCAATAAGGCTTGTGAGGCATGTCCTGCCCCTGACAAAGCCATGCTGACTATCTCTAATAAAACCATGCTTTTCCGAATAATCATAAATCCTGTCTCTCAGAATCCTCTCCTATAATTTGCCACCACCGAAGTAAGACTAACTGGTCAGTAATTCCCAGGGTTATCTCTATTCCCTTTCTTGAACAAGGGAATAACATTTGCCACCCTCCCATCATCTGGTACTTCTCCAGTGGACAGTGAGGACGCAAAGATCATCGCCAAAGGCGCGGCAAACTCTTCCCTCGCTTCCCGCAATAACCTTGGGTATATCCCGTCAGGCCCCGGGGACTTATCTACCCTCATGTCTTTCAAAATTTCCAGCACATCTTCCTTCTTAACATCAACTTGCTCGAGCATATCAGCCTGTTTCACGCTGTCCTCACAAACGACCAGGTCCCTCTCACTAGTGAATACTGAAGCAAAGTATTCATTAAGGACCTCCCCTACCTCCTCCGACTCCAGGCACAAGTTCCCTCCACTATCCCTGATCGGCCCTACCCTCACTCTGGCCATCCTCTTGTTGCTCACATAAATGTAGAACGCCTTGGGATTTTCCTTAATCCTACCCGCCAAGACTTTTTCATGTCCCCTTCTAGCTCTCCTAAGTCCATTCTTCAGTTCCTTCCTGGCTACCTTGTAACCTTCTAGAGCCCTGTCTGATCCTTGCTTCCTCAACCTTAAGTAAGCTTCCTTCTTCCTCTTGAATAGCTGTTCCACATCTCTTGTCATCGAAGGTTCCTTCACCCTACCATTCCTTCCTTGCCTCATTGGGACAAACCTGTCCAGCAGTCGCAGCAAGTGCTCCCTAAACAACCTCCACATTTCTGTAATGCATTTCCCTGAGAACATCTGTTCCCAATTTAAGCTCCCCATTACTTGCCTAATAGCATTTTAATTCCCCCTCCCCCAATTAAATATTTTCCCATCCCGTCTGCTCCTATCCCTCTCCATGACTATAGGAAAGGTTAGGGAGTTGTGATCACTATTACCGAAATGCTCTCCCACCGAGAGATCTGCCACCTGGCCTGGTTGGTTGCCAAGCACCAAATCCAACAGAGTTCAAATGTTTATGGAGGGATAGAGGGACCTGGGGGTTCATACATATAGACCTTAGAAGGTGGAAGTTGGAAGAATATCTTCAGAGAGTCATTAGTAAAGCATATGGGATCTTGGGATTCTTAATTAGAACCATTGAGTTCAAAAGTAGTAAAGTTTTACTGACATTATTAAAGCTCTGGATCGACCTCAACTACAATATGGCTTCCAGTTCTGGTCACCGCATTTTAGGAGGTTCCTTGATAGGTTGCAGAGGAGATTTACCAGAATAGTTTCAGGGATGGAGGATTACAAGGTATGGTCAGAAACCTCGAGTTGTTTTCCTTGGAGAAAAGGAGATTGAAGGGAGATTTGATAGAGGTGCACAAGTTAATAGGTTTAGATAAGGAACAGAAAGAAATACTGTTCCCATTCGCTGTTATTAGAAGGACTAGAGTTTAGGTTCGGACAAGTGATTCAGGGGGAATGTGAGGAAGAACCTTTCTATGTACCAGGTGGTAATGGCGTGGAAATCTGCCCACAGAGGTGGTGGAAGCAGAGACAATGAACGACTTCAAAAGGATTTTCTCCGGACAGGTGAGGGGAATAAACTTCCAGGAATACGGGGACAAAACAAGGAATGAGACTGACTGGGTTGCTCTACAGAGAGCTGGCATGGATTCGATGGGTCGAGTGGACACCTTCAGTGCTGTAATGAATCACTGACAGGGGAATACTATTACTAATGCTTTCATATACTGTTCAATGAAGAGTTCAGGAGGGCATGCCAGAAGCAGTATCAGGCAAACCTTAAAATGAGGTGTCAACCTGGTGAAACTACAACCCAGGACTTCTTGTGTACCAAACAGCGTTAGCAGCCTGCGATCGACAGAGTTAAGCGATCCCATACCCAACGGATCAGATCTAAGCTCTGCAGTCCTGCCACATCCAGTCGTGAATGGTGGTGGACAATTCAACAACTAACAGGGGGAGGAGGCTTCACAAATATCCCCATCCTCATTGATGAGGGAGCCCAGCAGATCAGAGCGAAAGATAAGGCAGAAGCATGTGGAACAATCTTCAGTCAGAATTGCCACTGGAAGTATTGCATACCGTACTTTGTATTCTCCATTCACAACACTGATCTTAACAATTTAAAACTTAAGTTAATAAAATAACATCTGCTTTTAAAAGAAGGAAAACAAAGGAAATACTTTACTTCAGTGGTTTTGATCTGTTCTCTCTCTCTCTCGCTCTCTCCCCCCGCACAAAGCAATTGCTTTTTAACACTCCAACATCCATTTTATCATAACTTAAAAATCCAACTATACACGCATGTTAAACTACTAATGATTTTAAGATAACATGCAGGACAGGACAATAGAGTGTTAACTTACCCTTACTAGACACTGGCTTGCGACATACAATTAAATAAAACAAGAAACTTAAAACACACAAACAGAAACTTACTCACACGCTAGTTATTTTTTTCCTCCTGTTTTCCTCACACAGTGTTTTAGCCTCACTGCGGCTCCTAAACATTTCCTTTCCCTTTATTTCGCAACCTCAGTCGTGACTTTGTGGGATTGGGAGTAACAAATTGTTCTTTTCTGCGTTGTTGCTACCTTAACGGGACAGAGAGGCAAGTGGGCATCCTAAACGGGACAGAGAGGCAAGGGCGCTACCTGAACTGGAGAGACTGGCAAGGTTTCTTCCTCCCCATCATCGTCCTCCTGCGAGGCCTCCTGCCCCGTTTCAGTGCCATCAGCATGATCCTCTGTTTTTTGTTATGGCTGCTGCAGCCGCCTGGGTGCTGTTTTCCCTCTGGGTTTGCAGTCACTTAATGGTTGACCTGTACTGTGCATGGTCTGCCTCCCGGTGGGGTCACTCCGTAAGGGCACCTCTAGAATCCTCTAACTTCTGGGTCAGCTGGACATTATTCTGCGTGACAATGACAATATGTTTCTCTGCTAACTCTAACTGCTGCTGAAAGGCACCAGCCTGTACTGCATTAAATGTCTGTTGTTTTATAGTATCAGTAAAGGACACTAGCTTCGTGTGTAACTCATGTAGCTGTGTTTGCTGCTGCTGGTTCTGTTCACTTTGAGCTACCATTTCTCTCACCTGTGATTGTATCACTTCCTCATCGCACTGTGCACGGTATGATGCTGCACATGCAGTCAGATTTAAAACCTTTTCACCCTTCCGATGTTTAGCCAAGACCTGTGCCTGGATAAACTGAACTATCTTTTTAAATGGAACGTGTTCATGCTTCCGTACACACTCTCCGAACAGGGATTGGATGCTGTCCATATTACATTTAGTGCTTAATTGTTCCTCATATGTTTCCCAGAGACCCTTCTTCCAATTCTCTTTTTGTGACATAATATGCAATTTAAAGAGACACCACTGGGTCAGTATAATCTGCTGCCCCTCAGCAGAGTTTATCCTGCAAGAATTTTCGCTGGTCAAACGAATGTTCTTATGTATGTGAAACTTTCTCCAACACCCTTGGTTTAGGTAGAAGTCACAGTCCTGGGTTTCAGCCCCACTTGTAAGGTCTGGTGTTTGATTTATTTTAATCGTCAGACTGAGGTCAAATCCAATTACAGTCCATGTTGGGAGACTAGATCTAAAAGGGACTTCCAGCTCAGAGTAGCCATAAAACCACATGGGTACGAGGCTGCTTTCACAAGCTTCACAGACTTAATGAAATTCTCCACAATCAACACAAAATGTTGATATTTAGCAAAGGGCAGTGGCCAGCAGTTGTGTTCACAATAGAACACAGTCTTTAACCTCCGGTTAACTGTGGAACATTGTCTCTTCATTGAAGTCTATCTTCTGCCTTCTTCCTGATGATGATGTGTGCCTTTGGGGTGTTACAATTTCTTACGTTATACACCTTTCCCAGCTTGGTTATGTGCCAGATTAGGTAAAAGCCCGCTTCTTTTAATTGGACTGTTCAGTCATCAGCTAGCTACGCTTCCATGATGGTATTTCGAGCTTGGTTTAAGTCACTGTCATTCAGTGAGGGTCGGGGGGAGGGGACTCCAGATTCGAGCTGCCTTGACTCTATGAATTCCTTTACAAAGGTCATATCTTGACCCGGTGACATCCTGCTGTGTCTCTTCAACCACAGTGACCACTTAATGGGATTGATATGTGCTTATCTCATTTCACAGCTTCCTGGTCACAAAGGCATTGCTTACAGTTTTATACCAGTTAAAGATATAACAGACTCCATGGGATAATCCACAGTTTAACGACTTTTAAATAACATGTCTCAGCAGTTGATGATTTGTCCAGAAGTTTATCTAACATAATGCTTTGTGGTTATATCATATGCAGAGTACTATTTTCACCGTTATAATGAAGGATATGATAACGAAATTCTAATAGTCCTTTAATAAAATAAACTCAATCCTACAATTTTATCCCAACAAGAACAGGGATATCCAGCTTTGTGTTTGGAGACAGCAGTCACTACTGCCCATTGTTGACTGATTCTGTCTGAGGCTGTAGAGTTATAGTTGAACACAGTTTTCTTTTTATTCACTCATTCGCGAGATGTGGGAACCACTGGCTCGGCCAGCATTTATTGCCCATCCCCAATTGCCCTTGAGAAGGTGGTGGTGAGCTACCTTCTTGAACCGCTGCAGTCCATGTGGGGTATGTACACTCACAGTGCTGTTAGTAAGGGAGTTCCACGTTCTTGACCCAGTGACAGTGAAGCAACGGTTTGTGGCTTGGAGGGGAACTTGCAGGTGGTGGTGTTTCCATGCATCTGCTGCCCTTGCCTGTCAAGTTGGTAGAGGTCGCGGGTTTGGAAGGTGCTGTCGAAGGAGCCTTGGTGAGTTGCTGCACTGCATCTTGTAGATGGTAGACAATGTGGCCACTGTGGATGGATGTGGTGGAGGGAGTGAATGTTTGTCGATGGGGTGATAATCAAGCAGGCTGCTTTGTCTTGGATGGTGTTGATCTTCTGGGGTATTGTTAGAGCTGCACCAATCCAGGCATGTGGAGAATATCCCATCACACTCCTGGTTTGTGCCTTGTAGATGGTGGACAAGCTTTGGGGAATCAGGAGGTGAGCTACTCGCCGCAGAATTCCTAGCCTCTGACCTGCACTTGTAGCCACAGGTACTTATTTGACTACTCCAGTTCAGTTTCTGGTCAATCGTAGACCCTAGGATGCTGATAGTGGGGGATTCAGCGATAATAATAGCATTGAAAATCAAGGGGATTTTTAGATTCGCTCGTGTTGGAGATGGTCGGTGCCTGGCATTTGTGTGCCGCGAATGTTACTTGCCACTTATCTGCCGAACTCTGGATATTGCCCAGGTCTTGCTGCAGTTCTACATGGACTGCATCAGTATCTGAGGAGTCGTGAATCATGCTGAACACTGTGCAATCATCAGCAAACATCGCCGCTTCTGAGATTATGATTGAAGGAAGGTCATTAATGAAGCAGCTGAAGATGGTCAGACCTTGAGGAACGCCTGCAGTGATGTCCATGTGCTCATATGATTGACCTCCAACAATCACAACCATCTTCCTTTGCGCTGGGTATGACTCTAACCAACGAGGTGTTGGATTGGTGACGTCAGATTAGTGATCACGAGGTCAAATATGTTTTGCCCTCTTGTTGGTTGCCTCACCACCTGTCACAATCCTAGTCTAGCAGCTATGCCCTTTGGACTCCGCCAGATCAGTGCTACCGAGCAACTCTTGGCGATGGACGTTGAACTTCCCCTAACTAGAGTACATTCTGTGTCCTTGCTCCCCTCAGTGCTTCCTCCAATTGGTGCTCAACATGGCGAAGCACGGATTCATCAGCTGAGGGAAACTGGTAGGTGATAATCAGCAGGAGGTTTCCTTGCCCATGTTTGATCTGATGCCATGAGACTTCATGGGGTCCAGAGTCAAGGATCTGTCCTGCCGCTCGGATAGGACAGACCCGGAATGCTGCTGGCAGTGTCCAGAACACTTTAAGGTATGATTAGGTGAGCAGGACTATGCTTTCTGATGCTTGATTAGTCTGTGGGACAGCTCTCCATATTTTGGCACAAGCCCCCAGATGCTAGTAAGGAGGACTTAGCAAGATCGACAGGGCTGGGTTTGCCTTTGTCAATTCCGGTGCCTAGGTCGATGCCATGAGATCTGAGTATCACTGGTAAGGCTAGCATTTTTGATCCATCCATGATTGCCGTTGAGTTGCCCTGTGCTGTTTACAAGTGTACAGAAAACGGACTGATACTGACTAGCATACGCTAGTAAGGCCATAAAGGTTGTTCTGAGCTAAAGTAACCTGTTAACAGTTGCAAGCTGCTTTCCTTACAGATTAACAGTTACTAGTGAAATAAATAAAAATGCTTGACGTCCATGGAATGTTTAACAAAACACAGGAAATTCATAAAAATCGAATCAAAACCAATATACCTACATACTTCAAAGCTATGTTTCACTTTGATGCCAAGTTAAACATTTGGATAAGCTTCTTGTACACAACAAAAAACATGCTATCATTGTGTCCAGAAGCATGAAGATAAGAGATTGGCATGATTTAAGAGATGAGAGATTTGTTTAAAATGCTAATTCATCTAGCCTAAGTGGTCCAAAGTGTTTTAAAAATCCTTGAGAGTGACACAGACTGACATACATTGATGCTGCCAGGGTTTATCTTGCTTTGAAATGCAAAGAAGCTAGAAATTCTCAGCGCATCAGATTGCAATAAGTCGGGAATTTAAGAGACCTGGATTGTTTAATTGTTCTGTGGTTTAAAACGTGTATGTGACCAGGAAGGGAAGATGTGTGTGTTCTGAAATCGTTCCAGAGCCATGTGTAATATCCACAAGGGGTGATTAAATTGCTGAAGGAAATGTAAACACATGCTCACCATCAAGGCTGTCTCTAATATCATCGTCTCAACAAAGAATTACACATCTCATTGGACCATTGTAGCTTTTGGTGTATTTTGATAGGACAATGTTATCTTGTCAATGAAACATACATCCCACCTTGGAAACAAAGCTGTACAAATCATCGCAAATAGTGATTCGGTGTTTAAGTCGAGTAACATGGCAAGCTACTGAAGAGAATTATCAGCAGAGAGGTGCCTGCTCACTGGGCTATCATGTATGTATGACGCCTTGTAACGTATTTGTGACAAATGGTTATATTGCTAACAGATGTATTGCTAATGGGTGTTTTGTATCGTTGTTAATAATAGTATTCCTACCGAAACTAATAAAGTCATTCGTGTTTAATTTGAGATTTGAGTTTGTGTCATTATTTCTCGTAATTCTCAAGTTCAAACCAGAGAGTAACCAGTCAAGGGTAAAAGATGACAACTTATAACTGACAGTTGGTTAGTTATGTGGACATGAGGCTTTTCATTATCTGCACAAAGTCCCGTGTGCAGAGTTATGTCCTTGCCGAGATGACGGCCCTTGTGAAAAACTTACTGTTCAAAAGTAAAGGGTCGCTCATTTAAGACAGAGATAAGGAGAATATTTTTCTCTCTGAGGGTCGTTAGTCTTTGGAACTTTCTTCCTCAATAGGCGGTGGAAGCAAAGTCTTTGAAGATTTTTAAGGCAGAGGTAGATCGATTCTTGATAAGCAAAGAGTGAAAGGTTATTGGGGTGGCGGGAATGTGGAGTTGAGGTTACAATCAGATCAGCCATAATCTTATTGAATGGCGGCGCAGTCTCAAGAGGCCGAGTGTCTTACTCCTGCTCCTAATTCGTGTGTTTGTATGCTCGTACGTTAATCTGCCTGACTGTGCTGTTCTGTGATTGTGTTAGCTCTCGCAGGCTGTGGATGAATTGTTCATAGTGAGGGAAAGAGAGCATTGCTAGAAAATCACCACTTTTCTACTGCTCCTTTATAATTCTATAACTTCTATAAATTCTATAACCGTTTTGGATACTGGTGCGGGGTACGACGTACCAGGGGTAAGCAATGGGGTACAGGTATCTGGCACAGAGTCTGTCCCTGTTGCTCAGAAGGGAAGGGGGAAGAGGAAGAGAGCATTAGTCATTGGGGACTCCATAGTTAGGGGAACAGATAGGAGGTTCTGTGGGAACGACAGAGACTCACGGTTGGTGTGTTGCGCCCCAGGTGCCAGGGTTCGTGATGTCTCGGATCGTGTTTTTGGGATCCTTAAGGGGGAGGGGGAGCAGCCCGAAGTCGTGGGCCACATAGGCACCAACGACATAGGTAGGAAGAGAGATGGGGATTTAAGGCAGAAATTCAGGGAGCTAGGGTGGAAGCTTAGAGCGAGAACAAACAGAGTTGTTATCTCTGGGTTGTTGCCCGTGCCACGTGATAGCGAAGCGAGGAATAGGGAGAGAGAGGAGTTGAACACGTGCCTGCAGGGATGGTGTAGGAGGGAGGGTTTTGGTTTCCTGGATAATTGGGGCTCTATCTGGGGTAGGTGGGACCTCTACAAACTGGATGGTCTTCACCTGAACCAGAGGGGTACCAATATCCTGGGGGGGGGGGGGGAGATTTGCTAGTGCTCTTCGGGGGGGGGGGGTTTAAACTAATTCAGCAGGGGAATGGGAACCTAAATTGTAGTGCCAGTGTACAGGACGTTCAGAGTTATCAGGTCAGGGATAAGGTTACAAGGACGCAAGAGGGCACTGGAAAGCAAGAACTTGGTTTAAAGTGTGTCTACCTCAACGTCAGGAACATCTGGAATATGGTGGGTGAGCTTGCAGCATGGGTTGGTACCTGGGATCTCGATGTTGTGGCCATTTCGGAGACATGGGTAGAGCAGGGGCAGGAATGGATGTTGCAGGTTCCGGGATTTAGATGTTTCAGTAAGAACAGAGAAGATGGTAAAAGAGGGGGGGGGGGTGGAATTGTTAATCAAGAGAGTATTACAGCGGCAGAAAGGACGTTTAGATTAGATTAGATTAGAGATACAGCACTGAAACAGGCCCTTCGGCCCACCGAGTCTGTGCCGAACATCAACCACCCATTTATACTAATCCTACACTAATCCCATATTCCTACCAAACATCCCCACCTGTTCCTATATTTCCCTACCACCTACCTATACTAGTGACAATTTATAATGGCCAATTTACCTATCAACCTGCAAGTCTTTTGGCTTGTGGGAGGAAACCGGAGCACCCGGAGAAAACCCACGCAGACACAGGGAGAACTTGCAAACTCCACACAGGCAGTACCTGGAATCGAACCCGGGTCCCTGGAGCTGTGAGGCTGCGGTGCTAACCACTGCGCCACTGTGCCGCCCTCATACTACTGAGGACTCATACTACTGAGGTAGCATGGGCCGAGGTTAGAAACAGGAGAGGAGTGGTCACCCTGTTGGGAGTCTTCTATAGACCTCCGAATAGTTCCAGAGATGTAGAGGAAAGGATAGCGAAGATGATTCTCGACAGGAGCGAGAGTAACAGGGTAGTTGATATGGGGGACTTTAACATTCCAAATATTGACTGGAAATACTATAGTTCGAGTACTTTAGATGGGTCAGTTTTTGTCCAGTGTGTGCAGGAGGGTTTTCTGACACAGTATGGAGACAGGCCAACCAGGGGCGATGCCACATTGGATTTGGTACTGGGTAATGAACCCGGCCAGGTGTTAGATTTAGATGTAGGTGAGCACTTTGGTGATAGTGATCACAATTCGGTTAGGTTTACCTTAGCGATGGGCAGGGACAGGTAGATACCGCAGGGCAAGAATTATAGCTGGGGGAAAGGAAATTATGATGCGATTAGGCAAGATTTAGGATGCGTAGGATGGGGAAGGAAACTGCAGGGGATGGGCACAATCGAAGCGTGGAGCTTATTCAAGGAGCAGCTACTGCGTGTCCTTGATAAGTATGTACCTGTCAGGCAGGGAGGAAGTTGTCGAGCGATGGAGCCGTGGTTTACTAAAGAAGTTGAAGCGCTTGTCAAGAGGAAGAAGAAGGCTTATGTTAGGATGAGACGTGAAGGCGCAGTTAGGGCGCTTGAGAGTTACAAGCTAGCCATGCAGGATCTAAAGGGAGAGTTAAGAAGAGCAAGGAGAGGACACGAGAAGTCATTGGCGGATCGGATCAGGGAAAACCCTAAGGCTTTCTATAGGTATATCAGGAATAAAAGAATGACTAGAGTTAGATTAGGGCCAATCAAGGGTAGTAGTGGGAAGTTGTGTGTGGAATCAGGGGAGATAGGGGAAGTGTTAAATGAATATTTTTCGTCAGTATTTACAGCAGAGAAAGAAAATGTTGTCGAGGAGAATACTGAGATTCAGGCTACCAGGCTAGATGGGATTGGGGTTCACAAGGAGGAGGTGATATCAATTTTGGAAAGTGTGAAAATAGATAAGTCCCCTGGGCCAGATGGGATTTCTCCTAGGATTCTCTGGGAAGCTAGGGGGGAGATTGCAGAGCCTTTGACCTTGATCTTAATGTCGTCAGTGTGGACAGGAATAGTGCCGGAAGACTGGAGGATAGCAAATGTTGTCCCCTTGTTCAAGAAGGGGAGGAGAGACAGCCCTGGTAATTATAGACCTGTGAACCTTTCTTCGGTTGTGGGTAAAATGTTGGAAAAGTTTATAAGATACAGGATTTATAATCATCTTGAAAAGAAAAAGTTCATTAGCAATAGTCAGCACGGTTTTGTTAAGGGTAGGTCGTGCCTCACAAACCTTATTGAGTTTTTCGAGAAGGTGACCAAACAGGTGGATGAGGGTAAAGCAGTGGATGTGGTGTATATGGATTTCAGTAAGGCGTTTGATAAGGTTAACCATGGTAGGCTATTGCAGAAAATACGGAAGTATGGGATTGAAGGTGATTTAGAGCTTTGGATCAGAAATTGGCTAGCTGAAAGAAGACAGAGGGTGGTGTTTGATTGCAAATGTTCATCCTGGAGTTTAATTACTAGTGGTGTACCGCAAGGATCTGTTTTGGGGCCAATGCTGTTTGTCATTTTTATAAATGACCTGGAAGAGGGTGTAGAAGGGTGGGTTAGTAAATTTGCGGATGAACGAAGGTCGGTGGAGTTGTGGATATTGCCGAAGTATGTTGTAGGGTACAGAGGGACATAGATAGGCTGCAGAGCTGGGCTGAGAGATGGCAAATGGAGTTTAATGCGGAAAATTGTGAGGTGATTCACTTTGGAAGGAGTAACAGGAATGCAGAGTACTGGGCTAATGGGAAGATTCTTGGTAGTGTAGATGAACAGAGAGAGCTTGGTGTCCAGGTGCATAAATCCCTGAAAGTTGCAACCCAGGTTAATAGGGCTGTGAAGAAGGCATATGGTGTGTTAGCTTTTATTAGTAGGGGGGTCGAGTTTCGGAGCCACGAGGTCATGCTGCAGCTGTACAAAACTCAGGTGAGGCCGCACCCGGAGTATTGCGTGCAGTTCTGGTCACCACATTATAGGAAGGATGTGGAAGCTTTGGAAAGGGTGCAGAGGAGATTTATTAGGATGTTGCCTGATATGGAGGGAAGGTCTTCCGTGGAAAGGCTGAGCGACTTGAGGTTGTTTTCGTTGGAGAGAAGGAGGAGGAGAGGTGACTTAATGGAGACATATAAGATAATCAGAGGGTTAGATAGGGTGGATAGTGAGAGTCTTTTTCCTTGGATGGTGATGGCAAACACGAGGGGACATAGCTTTAAGTTGAGGGGTGATAGATCTCGGACTGATGTTAGAGGTAGTTTCTTTACTCAGAGAGTAGTAGGGGCGTGGAACACCCTGCCTGCAACAGTAGTAGACTCGCCAACGTTAAGGGAATTTAAGTGGTCATTGGATAGACATATGGATGAAAATGGAATAGTGTAGTTCAGATGGTTTCACAGGTCGGCGCAACATCGAGGGCCAAAGGGCCTGTACTGCGCTGTAATGTTCTAAAAAAAAAATCATACAATGAACTTTTCCTACAGCGTTCTCTAGAATGTAGAAGAGTGAGAGGTGATCTTATTTAAACATATGCAATTCGCACGAGGGTTTGTGAAGATACGTGCTGGAAAGGGTTACATTTTCTTTGGATATTGAGTATACAACAGACATCACCGTCTCAAAATAAGGGGTTGACCATTTAGGACTGAGCTGAGGAGAAATTTCTTCACTCAGAGGGTTGTGAATCCTTGGAATCAAGGACGAGGAGCCATAGTCGGGAAATGAGAGCCAGGCCTTTCAGCAGTGAAATTAGTAAACACCTGTGCACACAAAGTGAGGTGGAAGTTTGGAACTCTCTTCCACAAACAACGATTGATGCGAGATCAATTGTAAATTTTAAATCTGAGATTAATAGTTATCTGTCAAGCAATGGTATTAAGGAATATGAGACCAAAGATAGGCGCATGAAGTTAGGTCACAGATCAGACATGATCTCACTGAATAGAAGTGGGACAGGTTTGAGGGGCTAAGTGGCCTGCCCATGTAATGCCATTCCGATAATAAGCCTACCTCCATCACCAAGACTAAACAGGACAGATTCCCCATGTGAATATCTGCAATTCATATTTTAACATTCCATCAACTCGCACGTATACAGTAGAATACGCCACCTACTGGGAATGTAATTCACAAAGGCTTACTTTTTGTCTTTGTTCTTCAGAAGCAGCTAACTTTCAAAAACACTACTTTTAAAACCAGTGAAGTACTGTTATTTTTGAATGCATGTGCGCGACTGCGGGGAGTTTGTTTAAAATAAGAAGGTCTTTAGTCATATGTTTATCTTTTAAGACTATTTAAGTGTTTAAGATTTTTTTGGAATAAATAGTTAATCTGTTGGTGTCCAAAGATACTTGGTTTGGTCTGTTTTATTCTGGGGTTACTAAAGTGTTAATTTGGCTCTTTTCCAATTCGATACGAAACCGTAATAATAAGCTTCGACCTGTGGAGTGACGGGACTGAATTGACGGTGCATTGCTCCAGCCACAGTTGTAATATTTTACTTGGGCGACTCATCTGGGATAAGAATCAGATTAATTAAGTATCTCGTGTTTGGAATTATATTAATGACTTGTCTCTGGGATTGCATAAAACTTTAGATCTTGTGTGTGACATTATATTAATTGCTCTCACGTTTGGGATCATATCAATTGGAAACTCTGTTGTCAGAATCCATTTCTAACACCAATTACCAAAAAAAAGGAACCAGTTTTCTTGTATAATAAGGTACAGTTTGGAACATATTTTTTTAAAAAAGAGAGAGTTAACAAGGTGAGCGTTGGTTCTATAAAAAGTGAGTCTGGAGAATTGAGAATGGATAATCAGGAGATGGCAGATGAATTGAACAGATATTTTGTTTCAGTTTTCACTACTGAGGATGCAAGTGAGATCTCAGTATTAGCTGTAAACCAGGAAATGGAAGGAAGGGAGGAACTCAAGAAAATTACAATCACCAGGGATGTGGCTCTGAACAAATTATTGGAGATTCAAGTCCCCGGGTCCTGATGGACTTTATCCTAGGGCGTTAAAAGAAGTGGCTAGTGAGATAGTTGATGCGTTAGGTTTAATTTTCCAAAATTCCCTAGATTTGAGGACGGTCCCTTTCAATTGGAAAATAGCGAATGTAACTATTTTTTTTTCAAAAATGGAGGGAGACGGAAAGCAGGAAACTGCAGGCCAGTTAGCTTAACATCTGTCTTCGGCAAAATGTTAAAAGCTATTATTCAAGATGTTATAGCAGGACATTTAGAGAATTTCACGGTAATCAGGCAGAGTCAACATGGTTTTGTGAAAGGGAAATCATGCTTAACCTATTTATTGGAGTTCTTTGAGGGAGTTACATGCCTGTGGGTAAAGGGGGACAGGTGGATGTATTGTACTTAGATTTCCAGAAGGCATTTGTTAAGGTGACATATCAAAAGTCATTGCAGAATATAAAATCTCATGGTGTAGTGGGTAACATATTTGCATGGATAGAAGATTGGTTATCAAACAGAAACAGAGAGTCGGCATAAATGGGTCATTTTCTGGTTGGCAAGATGTAACGAGTGGTGTTCCACAGGGATCTGAGCTGGGGCCTCAACCTTTTACAACATTATATAAAGACTTAAATGAAGGGACCGAGGGTATGGTTGCTAAATTTGCTGATGACACAAACAGGTAGGAAAGTAACTTGTGCAGAGGACATAAGAAGGCTACAAAGGGATATAGAAGGGTGAAGTAAGTAGGTAAAGGCCTGGGAAATGGCGTATAATGTGGGGAAGTGGAAAATTGTCCACATTGCCAGGAAGAATAATAGGGAAGGATATTATCTAAATGGCGAGAGTTTGCAGAGCTCTGAGATGCAGAAGGATCTGGGCATCCGAGTGAATTAATCCCAAAATGTTAGTTTGCAGGTAGAGCACGCAATTAGAAATGCTACTAGAATGTTATTGTTTAACACGAGGGGAACGTAGGGAGGTTATACTTCAGCTATACAGACCATTGGTGAGACCAGATCTGGAGTACTGTCTGCAGCACTGGTATCCTTATTTATGGAAGGCTGTAAATGCGTTGGAGTACAGAGAAGGTTTAGCAGACTATTAATTGGAGCGGGTGGGCTGGCTTATTAGGATAGATTGGACAGGCTAGGCTTGCATCCGTTGGAATTAGGAAAAGTAAAAGGCCGCTTGATTGAAACATATATGATCCTGAGGGGTCTTGACAGAGTGGATGTTTTCCCTTGTGGGAGAAACTGGAGCTTGGGGTCACTGTTTAAAAATATGTGGTCCCCTATTTAAGACAGAGATGAAGAGAATTTCACTCTCTCAGAGGGTCGTGAATCTTTGGAATTCTCTTTCTCAAAAGGCAGTGGAAGCAGACACTTTGAACATTTTGAAGGCCGAGGTAGATAGATTCTTGATAAGCAAGGAGGTGGAAGGTTATCGGGCGGGGGCGGGGGTGTGGAAATGTGGAGTGATCAGTTCAGCCATGAAGTTATGGAGTGGCGGTGCAGGCTCGATAGGTTGAGTGGACTTTGCCTGCTCCGAATTCGGATGTTCCTATGTTCGTATGACACTACCCTGAGGAACTCCTGCAGTGATGTCCTGGAGCTCAGATGATTGGCCTCCAAGAACCTCAACCATCTTTATTTGCGCTAAGTATGACTCCAACCAGCGGATACTTTTCCTCTTGATTCCCATTGACTTCAGTTTTGCTAGGCCTCCTTGATGCCATACTCAGTCAAATGCTACCTTGATGTCAATGGAAGTCTCTCTCTTCTCATCTCTTGTGCTCAGCTGTTATGTCCATGTTTGAACCAAGGCTCTATTGCGTTCAGGAGCTGAGTGGCCATGGTAGAACCCAAACTGAGTGTCATTGAGCAGGTTATTGCTCAGCAAGTCCCACTGGATAGCACTGTCGATGACACCTTGCATCACTTTACTGATGATTGAGAGTAGACTGATGGGGCGGACTTGGGCGGGTTTGACTTGTCCTGAATTTAGTGTACAGGACATACCTTGGCAATTTTACACAGTGCAGGGTACATACGAATGTTGTAGCTGTACTGGATCAGCTTGGCTAGGGCTGCGGCAGGTTCTGGAGCACAGCTCTTCAGTATTATTGCCGGAATGTTTTCAGGGCCCATAGCCTTTGCAGTATCCAGTGTCCTCAGCCGTTTCTTGATATCACACGAGTGAATCGAATTGGCTGAAGTCTGGCAAATGAGATGCTGGGGACTTCAAGAGGAGGTCCAGATGAATCGACGCCTTGGCACTTCTGGCTTTGATTACTGAAAATGCTTCAGCCTTATCTTTTGCACTGATGTGCTGAGCTTCCTATCATTGAGGATGGTGATATTTTTGGAGCTACTTCCTCCAGTCATTTGTTTAATAGTCCACCGCCATTCTTGGCTGGATGTCGCTGGACTGCAGAGCTTAGATCTGATCCGTTTGCTATTAGATTGCTTAGCTCTGTCTATCGCATGCTGCTTATGCAGTTTGACATGCGTGTAGACCTCAGTTGTACCTTCACCAGGTTGGCACCTCATTTTCAGGTATGCCTGGTGCTGCTCCTAGCATGCCCTCCTTCACTGTTCATTGAACCAGAGTTTTATTTCTTCCCTGGATTGATGGTAGCGGTAGACTGGGGGATATGCCTGTCTATGAAGTTACAGATTGTGATTGAGTAGAATTCTCCGTTGCTGATGGCCCACAGCGCCTCATGCATGCCCAGAGTTGCATTGCTATATCTGTTAAAAATCTACCCAATTTACTATGGTGGTTGTGCCACATACCACGATGGAGGGCATCCTCAATGTGAAGGCGGCACTTCGTCTCCACAAGGACTGTGCGGTGGTCACTCCTACCAAAACTGTCATCTGTGGCAGGTAGATTGCTATGAACAAGACCACGTTTGTTTTTCCATCTTTTTGGTTCCCTCACCACCTGTCGCATACCCTGTCTTGCAGCTGTGTCGTTTCGCACTCGGCCAGTAGTGTTGATACCGAGCCACTCTTAACGATGGACATTGAAGTCCCCCATCCAGAGTACATTCTGTGCCCCAGATACCCTTCGTGCTTCCTCCAAGTGGTGTTTAACACGGAGGACTATTGACTCATCAGCTGAAGCAGGACAATAGGTAGTAATCAGAAGGACGTTTCCTTGCCCATATTTGACATGATTCCATGAGACTTCATGGGGTCCAGATTCGATGTTGAGCACTCCCACGACAATCCCTCCCGACAGTATACCACTGTGCCACCAGCTCTGCTGGTTTTGTCCTGCCAGTGGGACAGGAAATACCCAGGGATGGTGATGGCAGTGTCTTGGACATTGTCTATAAGGTATGATTCTAAAGATATGTCGATGTCAGGCTATTGCTTGACTCATCTGTAGGATAGCTCTGGCACAAGCCCCCAGATGTTCCTAAGGAGGACTTTGCAGTGTCGACAGGGCTGGGTTTGCCATTGTCGCTTCTGGTGTGTCGGTCGATGCTGGGCAGTCTGTCTGGTTTAATTATTTTTGATTGAATTCGTCGTGGTTAGTTACAACGGAGTGGCTTGCTGGGCCATTTCAGAGGGCATGTAAGAATCAACTGCGCTGTTGTGAGTCTGGAATCTCTTGTAACCCAGACCAGGTAAGGACAGCAGACTTCCTTACTTAACGCACATTAGGGAACCAGATGGGCTTTTCCAACAATCGACAATGGTTTCACGGCCAGCATTAGACTAGATTTGAATTCCAGATTATTAATTCAAGTTCCATCTTTGGCTGTGGTGGGATTCGAACCCATGTCCCTAGAGAAATATACTGGATCTCGAGGCTGTTAATTCAATGACAATACAATTACACCACCTCCTCCCCAATTGTTTTTCTCATTTACAATTTAATCATGCTTCTGCACAGAAAGAACAGCAGCATAACTCAGCATTTTGATAGCTAAATAAGTAAATTATTGGCATCAATTTCTTGTAATTGGCGCATTTCTGAAAAAATATGCGAGAAGGTGCTCAAACGGGATCCAGCCATATGCGTCCATATGAGCCAAACATTGTGAGAGGAGCACGTGTACTTCCTTGTAGTCCTGCTCATATCCATGTTCTCGTGAAACAACCAAAGTACTGTATTTTTTATTTCCTTATTTCTAACTCCTTACAGCAACAATATTAAGCCTCCAATATGTTAGATCAACGCCCGACATCCCACTTTACTTGTTTTCATGTACACAGGTCCAAGGTCTCACACAAATCACAACTTGAGGTCAGTTCTATTCCACTCTTTGCCCCATCTGGCTGACAATTTAAATAGATGCTTATAGATTGGACCATAACTCAAACACTGGTAGAACAACAAACACACTGCATCAAGTGGGTTTTATGAAGTAATAATTCAATACTTAACAAAGGTGGAGCTGAACAATAATTTTGGGTTATTGCTTCCCAAGTTGTTGTAATGCAGGCGATATCGACATTGGTCTCTTGTTATAGCTTCTTCTGTGTCTCTTCACGTCGTGATCACAATGTGTTCCAACGTCCTGCTTTTATCCATCTTTTCAAGTTCTTGTCATACCATATTTGGTCATGTTTCAACATTACTTTGTCTCTTCCTTGATTAGTTTAAGCAATCATTGGATTGGTCAGGTGTGACCTCACGTCCCATACGTTGCCTCATTATTTATCAATGTAACAATTGTTATCTCAGAATTCACATCTGATTATTCAGTGCATGACAATCTCCTTCATGTGCAGAATACCAGGAATAATCACATTTGATATGATTCGAGGCAGGTTATTAGTGACACTTTGCAATTTAGCCATGCATAAAAGGAGATCATAAAAAAAAAATCAGAAGGAAAAAAAAACTATCAAAACCCACAGTGTGATCGTAAACTGCGGGTGTCTGAGATCACTTTGATCAGTGCCAGAGGGATGGTTGAAAAAAAAACGTTTAAGGATGAGGGACCATAATATGATAGAATGTTACATTATGTTTGAAAGTGAGCCTGTTCCATCTGAAGCCAGCGTGTTACATTTGAATGAAGGAAACTATAAAGGGATGAGGGGTAAATTAGCTGAGGTGGATTGGGAAAATACATTGTAAGGTATGACAGTGCATAGGCAGTGGATAGATTTTAAAGGAATACTACATAGTTTACAGAAACTATAAATTCTTTCTTTCAAAGCACATGAGACACAAAAGTAAAGGCATTCAACCATGGATAACAATGGAAGTTAAGGATTGCATAAGATTAAACGAAAAAGCCTATAAGTTTGCCAGAAAAAAGTGGTAAACCTCGAGGATTGGGAGGATTTTAGAATACAGCAATGGAGGACGAATAAGCTGATAAAGAAAGTGATAATCGAATATGAATGTCAGCAAGCAATAAAAAAACTAAATCATATACAAGCCAAAAGACTTGCAGGTTGATAGGCAAATTGGCCATTATAAATTGTCACTAGTATAGGTAGGTGGTAGGGAAATATAGGGACAGGTGGGGATGTTTGGTGGGAATATGGGATTAGTGTAGGATTAGTCTAAATGGGTGGTTAATGTTCGGCACAGACTCGGTGGGCCGAAGGGCCTGTTTCAGTGCTGTATCTCTAATCAATAAAATGGACTGTCAAAGCGTCTATAGGTACGTAAATAGGAAATGCTTGGCTAAGACAAAGGTGGGTTCATTACAGGCAGAGTCAGGATAATTTACAATTGTGATTAGAGAAATGACAGAGAAGCTGAATGATTACTTTGTGTCCGTCTTCACTGAGGAAGATACAAGAAATCTCCCAGAATTAGCGATCCATGGGATTATAGAGAATGAGGAGTTGAAGGAAATTAGTATTAGTAAGCAGCTTGTGTTGGAGAAATTAATGGGACTGAATGTTAATAAGTCCCCAGGACCTGATATTCATTATCCAAGAGTGTTGAAAGAGGTAGCTATGAAGATATTGGATGCATTGGTGATCATCGTCCAAATTTCTATAGATTCTGGAACGGTTACAGCAGCTGTCACCCCACTATTTAATGTCACCCCACCTTTTAAGAAGTGAGGGAGAGAGAAAACTGGGAACTACAGACCTGTTCACATTACATCAGTCGGAGAGAAAATGCTACAGTCTATTCTAAAGGATGTGAGAAATGGACAATTGCATAATAATGATCTGATTGGCACAGGCAGCATGGATGTATGAATGGGAAATCATGTTTGCCGAACCTATTCGAGTTTGAGGAGCATGTTACGAACAGCATTGACAAATGGGGCTCGGTGGACATAGTATACTTTGATTTTCAGAAGGCTTTTCATAAATACCCCACAGGAGATTGGTTAGCAAAATTAAAGTACATGGGACAGGAGGTAATATACTAGTATGGATTAAGTATTGCTTAACAGGCCGAAAGCAGACAGTAGGAATAAATGGGCCATTCTCGTGTTGGCAGGCTGTGACTAGTTGGGTACTACAGGGATCAGTGCTTGGGCCACAACTGTTCAGAATATATATCAATGATTCGGATGTGAGGACAAAATGTAGTATTTCCAAGGTCGCGGATGACACAAAACAAGGTTGGAATGTGTGTTGTAAGAAAGATGCTAAGCAGCTTCAAGGGGATTTGGACAGACTTAGTGAGTGGACAGGAACGTGGCAGATGAAATTTAATGTGGAAAATTGTAAGGTTATTCACTTTGGTAGGAGAATTAGATGTACATTGTAATTCTTAAATGGCAAGAGATTAGAAAGTGTAGATGAACAAAGCAACCTGGGTGTCCTTGTCAAAACGTCACTGAAAGTTAACGTACAGGTGCAGCAAGCAATTAGTAAGGCTAATGGTATCTTAGCCTTTATCGCAAGAGGATTTAAGTACAGGTGTAGTGAAGTCTTGCTTCAATTGTATCGGACCTTGGTTGGACTGCAGTTGGAGTACTGTGTGCAGTTGTGATCCCCTTACACTCTAAAAGATATTATTGCCAGAGAGGGATTGCAACGAAGAGTCACCAGACTTGTCTCTGGGATGGGAAGGACTGTCAAATGAAGAGAGATTGGGGATCCTTGGCTTGTATTTTACAGAGTTTCGAAGAATGATAGATGATCTCATTGACACCTGCAACATACTTACAGATAGACAGGTTGGATGCAGCAGAGCTGGTCCCCTTTTTGAGGACTCTAAAACCAGGGGACACAATTTCAACACAAGGGGAAGCCACTTCAGACAGAGATGGGGAGACATTTTTTATCTCAGAGGGTTGTGAATCTTTGTAATTCTGTACCCCAGAGGGTTTTGGAAGCTCAGTCATTGAGTATGTCGAAAGCAGATTCTGACAGATTTCTAAATACAAATGACATAAAGAGATACGGGGGTTAGTGTGGGAAAAGGTATTGAAGTGGATGAGCAGTTTTGATCATATTGAATGCCAGAGTCGGCTCGATTGTCTGAATGGCCTACTTTTGTTCCTATTTGCCGATGTTCCCTCCATGACACACAACATCCTGCCTTGGAACTATGTCGCCATGGCTTCACTGTCACTGAGTTCAAATCCTGGAACTCCCTTCGTCACGGCACTGTTGGTGTACCTGCACACCAAGGACTGCAACGGTTCAATACGAAGGGTCACCACCAGCTTCTCATGGGCAATTAGGGATGGGCAATAAAGAACAAAGAACAAAGAAAATTACAGCACAGGAACAGGCGCTTCGGCCCTCCAAGTCTGCGCCGATCCAGATCCTCTATCTAAACGTGTCACCTATTTCCTAAGGGTCTGTATCTCTTTGCTTCCTGCCCATTCATGTATCCGTCTAGATACGTCTTAAAAGACGCTATCGTGCCCGGGTCTACCACCTCCGCTGGCAACGCGTTCCAGGCACCCACCACCCTCTGTGTAAAGAACTTTCCACGCATATCCCCCCTAAACCTTTCCCCTCTCACTTTGAACTCGTGACCCCTTGTAATTGAATCCCCCACTCTGGGAAAAAGTTTCTTGCTCCCCACCCTGTCTATACCTCTCATGATTCTGTACACCTCAATCAGGTCCCCCCTCAACCTCCGTCCTTCTAATGAAGATAATCCTAATCAACGCAAACTCTCTTCATAGCTAGCGCCCTCCATACCAGGCAACATCCTGGTGAACCTCCTCTGCACCCTCTCCAAATCATCTACATCCTTATGGTAATGTGGCGACCAGAACTGCACGCAGTATTCCAAATGTGGCCGAACCAAAGTCTTATACAACTGTAACATGACCTGCCAACTCTTGTACTCAATACCCCGTCCGATGATGGAAAGCATGCCGTATGCCTTCTTGACCATTCCATTTACCTTCGTTGCCACCTTCAGGGAGCAATGGACCTGAGCACCCAAATCTCACTGTACATCAATTTTCCCCAGGACTTTTCCATTTATTGTATAGTTCACTCTTGAATTGGATCTTCCAAAATGCATCACCTCGCATTTGCCCGGAATGAACTCCATCTGCCATTTCTCTGCCCAACTCTCCAATCTATCTATATTCTGCTGTATTCTCTGACAGTCCCCTTCACTATCTGCTACTCCACCAATCTTAGTGTCTTCTGCAAACTTGCTAATCAGACCACCTAAACATTCCTTCAAATCATTTATGTATATCACAAACAACAGCGGTCCCAGCACGGATCCCTGTGGAACACCACTGGTCACACGTCTCCATTTTGCAAAACTCCCTTCCATTGCTACTCTCTGTCCCCTGTTGCCTAGCCAGTTCTTTATCCATCTAGCGGGTGCACCCTGGACCCCATGCGACTTCACTTTCTCCATCAACCTACCATGGGGAACCTTATCAAACGCCTTAAATAAGTTCATGTATATGACATCTACAGCCCTTCCCTCATCAATCAACTTTGTCACTTCCTCAAAGAATTCTATTAAGTTGGTAAATGCTGGCCGAGCCAGTGACGCCCACATCCCTCAAACAAATACAAATGTGATATGCCATGTGGCCACTTTAAGTGACATGCTTTGTGGCCATTTCTAGTGATATTTGTTATTGCCGTTTTAATTGTTGTGTACTGTGGCAGATTGAAGTAGCTTGTTTACCGTCATTTAAGGTGATATGCATTGTGGCCAGTAAAAGTGACATGCAGTGCGACTAATTCAAGTGAGAAACGATGAGACCATTTTAAGTGGTATGTGTTAGTGCCATTTAAAACGATGTGCATTGCGGCCATTTTAAGTGATATGCAGTGCGACCATTTTAAGTGACATGCACTGTGACCATCTTAAGTGATAAAATGCCATCACTTTAAATGATGTGCAGTGCGACCATTTTACATGATATGCAATCTGCCCATTTTAAGTTATATGCAGTGCAGCAATTTTAAGTGACATGCACTGCGGCCGTTTAAAGTGCTGTGAAGTGAAACCATTTTAAGTGACATGCAGGATGCCCATTTTTAATGATATGTAGTGCGGGCATTTAAAGTGACATAGCGCAACTGTTTTCAGTACTGTGCGGTGCGACCATTTAAAGTGATATTTGTTAGTGCCATTTTAAATGATGTGCACTGTGCCCCTTTTAAGGGATGCAAGTATGAGCATTTTAAGTAACATGCAGAGCGAACATTTTAACTGACGTACACTGTGGCCATATTGAGTGATATGCATTGTGACCATTTAAAGTGACATGCATTGCGGTTACTCTCCGTGATAAGTAGTGTGGCAATTTTAAGGAATATGCACCGTGGTCATTTAGTGATGATAAGCAGTGCGAGCATTTTAAGTGTTTTTTTTATATGTTCATGGGCTGTGAGCGTCGATGACTAGGCCAGCATTTATTGTCCATCCCTAATTGCCCTTGAACTGAGTGACCATTTCAGAGGGCGCTTTAAGAGACAACGACATTGCTTTGGGACTGGAGTCACATGTAGGCCAGACGAGGTAAGGACGAGAGATTTTCTTCCCTAAAGGACATTAGTGAACCAGATTTTTTGAGAACAACCGACAATGATTTCATTGTCACACTAGACTAGTGTCTTTAAATTCCAGGTTTATTAATCGAATTTAAATTTTACCATCTGCCGTGGTGGGATCTGAAGCAACGTCCTCAGAGCATTAGTCTGGTCCTCTCGGCTACTAGTCCAGTGTCATTAACACGTTATCCGTTATTGCCATTTTAAATGATGTGCACTGTGGCCTTTATACTTGATCTGCGTCCGACATGCAGAGAGACCATATTTAGTGATATGCACTGTCGACATTTTACGTGTCATGCACTGTGGTAATTTTAGGTGATGTGCAGTGCGACCATTTTAAGTGAAATGCACTGTGGTCATTTTACGTTGAGAGCAAACCACGGTGTTCATTTTAAGTGTTACCTTCCCACCGCAGCGAATGTCGGCGATAGAAATGAGTGAAGGCTAATAAAGGGTAACAAAGTGTGATCAAGTGTTATACATGAACAGAAAGCATTACAATGCTTTATATTACGTTATCAAGGGTTATACATACTTAAAAGTATTATAGATGGGTTATGAAGAGATGTACAAGGATAGAAATGATTATAAATGGCTATATAGATGTACAAAGGACTCTATGTATTATAAAGGGATTATAAATGATAATGAAGAATTCTGCCTGCCCTGGATTCTAATCAACTGACGTTTGAAAGACTCCCACATGTCAGATGTTGATTTACCCTCAAACAGCCACCACCAATCTAAATTCTTCAGTTCCTGCCTAATATTGTTATATTTAGCCTTCCCCCAATTTAGCACTTTCACCCGAGGACTACTCTTCTCCTTATCCACAAGTACCTTAAAACTTATGGAATTATGGTCACTGTTCCCGAAATGCTCCCCTACTGAAACTTCGACCACATGGCCGGGCTCATTCCCCAATACCAGGTCCAGAATGGCCCCATCCCTAGTTGGACTATCTACGTATTGTTTCAAGAAGCCCTCCTGGAAGCTCCTGACAAATTCTGCCCACACAAGCCCCTAGCACTAAGTGAGTCCCAGTCAATATAGGGGACTCCGTAGACAATCCTGATCACCCTGGGAACCGGCTCCACTTCACTCCCCAGCGCTGACGGAAGAGGCCATGCCCCTACTCCTCTGGCACCCTTTTAACATGCCCCGCCCGTCCTCCCCGCACCCTGGGGACAGGGTCCATCCCCTGTCCGTCCCCATAGCAACATATCCGCTCCCATTTCCCCTGCAATCTGGGAACAGGACCTGTCCCTACTCCACTCACACCCTGGAAAGTGGCCCCGCCCTGATACCCCGTCACTCTGAGAGTCAGCTCCGCCCTCACTCCCTGGCACAATGGAAACAGTCCCTGCCCCCACTCCTATGTCAAAATTGGAATTGACGTCGCCACCAGTCCCCAATCACTATCGGCACAGCGCTCAGCCCCACTCATCAGTCACCATGGGCATTAGTTCTGCCCCCACTCCCCCATCACGATGGGGAACAGACTCCGCACCCATTCCCCCATCACCATGGGGAAGAAGCCCCTTTTCCACTCTGCCGTCACAATAGCGTCAGGCTTCGGACCCCCGCTCTGTGACCAACGCGCCAGGCCCCTCCTGACTCTGTCAGCACAGCAGCAGGCCCTTTCTCCCGGAGCTGGAAATAGTCGGTGATTCAGTTCCTCTCATCATTGAACAAATTTAATATTTGGGATAAAGGGATATTTCAGCACATTCTTCAACTGCTCTCTGAACTGAGTTTGGGTCACGGCATAAATCGCAGTATTTGTGCAGCAACACAGAAGTTGCAGCATGAAGGCCAATTCCTGCAGAAAACCAGGCATCGATACAGACACAGACCGCAAAAACTGCATAGATAGAATTGGAGATACAAACACAGACGCCGTCAAAGCCGGCATCCGGCTCAATATCGAATACACCATTGACAATGACCAAACGAGAATGAAATTTCCCGAGATAACTAACAGTAAAATGATGGATTTCCTTCGGCTCTCCAACTCTGGATCTGTGCGACTCTCCCCACTGCTGTGACCCCGGAGTCTCCTGCGTCCTCTGCTGCTCACTAAAATGTGTCTGACCGTGAGAGAATTGAGCAGCAGAACCAGGACAAATGGGAGACCCGGTGTTAGAATGTGGTGGAGGAACTCGATTGTTCCCCACAACCGAGATACATGAGCGTCGAATGTTACCCTACAGAACCAGGGGTCGTTCCACAGCAAATACCGATCTGTTAGCATAAAATACCAGGTGATGTTCTTTAAACAGCTCAGCACTGTCACTGTTGCCAAAACCACAGCCGCCGTTTTCTCACTGCAATATTTATTTTTCAGTTTCTGGCAACAAATGGCCACAAATCGATCAAAAGTGAATGGGACGGTGAACCAGACAGAACAGTCCGTGACTGCATAAAGCAGGACAGCGTGGATAATACACACGGGAATGGACCACGGCAACTGAAAATGTTCCTTATAAACAATGGTAATGTGTCTCCATATCAGGTCGAGGATAATGACCAGTACATCCGCCGCTGACATGGCCATCAGGTAACGAGTGACACTTTTGGAGAGACCACACTTTCCCCGAGACAGGATCCCAATCGTCAGCAAGTTGACTGTGAGGAAGGAAAATAAATAGGGAAATTATACATCAGGCTGGGAGAAAAGTTACCAGTTTGGTTGAGGAATTTTTGAGATTTACAAATGTGTTCCTTTATCCAGTAATCTGTTGGAATGATTGGAACTGAAAGAACAAATGGGGAGATTTGTAATCAGGTGGAAGGCAGGACAGATTAAATGAAAATTGGATGATGCTGAAATGTTAAAACTCGATATTGATCATAATCCTTCCCTCCTGCCATTTCCTGCCTTTTTGAAAACTGTTCTATCGCTAATCTTTTTCAGTTCTGATGAAGGGTTATCGCCCTGAAACATTAGATTTGTTTCTCTCGCCACAGATGCAGCCAGACCTGTTGAATATGACTAGCATTTTATGTTTATATTTCAGATTTTCAGCAGCTGCAGCACTTGGCTCTTGTATGGAAAATTGACAGGCAACACGGAATTCAATTATTGCAAAGCAATGATTGGAAATGAGTCCACTGAAAAATCAATAAAATAAATAATCTCAATTACCTCAAGTTGACTGTAAACAAGGGAAATTATCAAGAAATCATACATCAGGTTTGGATTAAAAACAACAGTTTGATGGTGTTCGGGTCACATTTCTTGCCGCAGTCAGTATGTACCTACTAATTGTATCAGTAACTTCTGCTGGAGTATGGGGGTTCGATTTAGTGGAGCCAGCTGGTTCCTGACGACGGGCCAAAAATACGAGGGGATTCCCGTCCTGACATTTGGCGCACCCATCTGCAGAAATTCAATGGCATTCGGGGAATTAACTGCTTGGTTCTGTGCTTCACATACCTTTAAGGATGGAGATCACGGCTGCCAATGCTGTTGAACAATTTGAGGCCAGCAGCTCAGTGGTATCGGCAACGCCACTGGCAGCAGTGTAACTGCCAGTGCTGCACCAGGCCTGGGTGAGAGACAATCGATGGACCCCGTGACCCTAGATAAATGCGGCAAAGACACTTGGGCCAGTCAGCTAGTTGGGGCCACTGCCCGTAATATACCAGGCCTGGAGACCCTGCACCTCAGGTAACTATGACGAGGACACAGGAGCCAGACGAGGTAAGTGAGGGCGACTGTCAATACTGCGCCAGGCCTCAGTCCAAATAATTGCTGGAGTCCCAGAGTCCATGTAAGTGTGGCGGGGTCGGCAGGGCCTGTTAGGTAGCGAGGGCCTCTGCTGGTACGACACTAGGCCTGAGCCTACGCCCACTGCTGCACAACCTTGACACCAGGCAAGAGTTTTGGTGTCATTGGGGCTGGTCAGGGAGCTGGGGCCACTTCCGGACCTACTGCACTCCTGGGACCTGGACTATCACTGGAGTCCCATAACCAAAACGTGCAGGGGCTTCAGCGGGGCAACTCAGAGAATGGAGCCCATTGCCGGTACTGCACCAGGCCTGGAAACAGATGCATTGCTGGAGCCCCACGCCCGAGTTAAGCGCGACGGAGTTTCAGAACCAGTCAAGGACAGGGGGCTACTTCCAGGACTACATAAGACCTGAAACCAGGACGTTCACAGGAGATCAGATCCCAGATAAGTGTGTTGGGAGAAACAGGATCAGTCAGGGAACGGGGGTCACTGCCCGTTCTACAGCTGGCTTGAGACCAGTGAACAACCATACCGAAGGTAAGTGTGGCACTGCCGACTGAACCTGTAAGGACGTTGGGGGGCACTGCCAGTATAAGACCAGTCCTGGAAGCAGTTACATCGCTGGAGACTTGGACCCCAGGTAAGTGAGGTTTTGCAGCTGGGGCTAGTCAGGGAGCAGGGACCCCTGCTGGTAGTCCATCAGTCCTGGAATCGGGAGCTGCTTTGCAGTCCCAGTCTCCAGGTAAGTGTGGTGAGGTTGCCGGTGTCAAACCTGTCGCTCATGGGAGGTGGGAGATGATGCTTTTTCAATGCGTGGGCTTTTATCAGAGAAGCAGTTTTTGCTGCAGGGATCCATCAAGGGGCCACAGAGTACCCACAGAAGAGGCTTTCCCCAGTTCTGCAGGGAGGCAGCTTTATTTTACTCGTCGCCTGCACAAGTGACGGGCTCCCGCAAACCGCTAGTGTAATTCCATTTAAAGGCCTCAGTTGACCTCTGGGTGGGAAGCTCGTCTTCGTCACCATTCTATGAGACCCTCCACCTCGTATCCTGTCTCCCACGGACCATTAAATTCAGCCTAGGGTATAAATTAAATAACCATGGTTTGATTGGGAAATTGAATAAAAACACTGGGATTTCAGCTGGAATCAGCAGTTGATTGAGAAGCTAGTTAAATACGAGGATTTAATTAAACATGAGTAATAACAGGTTTATAATAAATCAGCCCCCCCTCCCCCGTAAATATTGATGAGGACAGTAACAGATTTCAGGAAGTCTTTTATCAACATTGTAGTGAATGGCTGTTTTTCAAACTGCTGGGAGGGAGACAGTGTTGATCCCCACGATTCGATACTCGGACCACTGCTGTTTCTGATATACATTAATGACTTAGACTTCGGGCTTCAGCCCACATTGTCGAAATTTACAGAAGTCATGAAGCGTGAAAGTACAGTGAAGAGTGAGGAAGATAGCAATTGAATTCAGGAGGACATAGACAGGGTGGTGAAATGGGCATAAACAACAATAACAACATGAGCTTATATAGTTCCTTTAATGCAGTAAAACGCTTCAAGATGCTTCACCGGCACTTTATAAAGCAAAATAAAACATGGAGTGACATTAGGGGACTGTAGGTAAGTTGGTCAAAGGCTGGATCAAAGAGTTTAAAGGATTGTATTAAAGTCAGAAAGCGATATGGAGAGGTGTGCAGAGGGTATTCCAGAGCTTAGGGCCCAGGCAGCTGAAGGTACGATCATCAATAGTGAAGAGATTAAAATCCGGGGTGCTCAAGAGGTCAGTATTAGATGAACACACATATCTTAATCTGTTGTGGGGCGGGAGGTGATTGCAGAGATAGGCGACTGGGAAGCGGGACTCCCAGCGCTGAGCCAGAAAGGCGAGGGGAACACCAGCTTGGATTTTTCGTGCCACACCCCCGCCCCAGAGAGATCTAATTTTTTTATTTTGTCTACGTGTCTCACATCAGTATGCAAGTCACTTTAAAGATAGGACTCCCGCCTACAAGAGAAATTAGCCAATCAACTCAGCAGTATCGGCACTGTCACTGGAAGTGGTGGCCGCTATCAGTCATGCAGAGGCCTTGGACACAGGCCCAGCGCTGGAACCAGGACGCAAGGTGAGTGAGGTGTGGTTACCAGGGCCAGTCTGGAAGTCCTCACCTCATGGGGACCCATAAAATCCAGCCCATAGTTTAGTGAGGCCATGGAAGAATTTGAAAACAAGAATGAGAATTTTAAAATCAAGACGTTTCTTAATGGATAGACAATGTAGGTCAGCGGGCATAGGAATATATAGGTTAACACATCAGCAGCATGGTTTTAGATGAGCTGAAGTTTACAGAGATTCGAATGTGGGAGATCAGCAGGAGGGCATTGGAATTGTCAAGTCTAGAGCTAACTAAGGCATGAATGAGGGTTTTGGGCAAGAGGAGCCGAGGCAGGGGCGAGGTCAGGCCATATTACAGCGACTTTGTTTGGCCAGCATTCAGGAGAAGTTTGTTTTGGCCAGTATGTAGCAAGCCCAAGAGGAAAGGGCGCAGTTTTGGACTGAACATTAAGAAATGAAGCTAGGAAAGGGGAAGGTGTGGCAGTCAGAGAGCATTTTTGGTGATAGTGATCATAATTCAATCAGTTTGAAAATAGTTATGCAAAAGGGCAAGGATGGAAAAGGAGTGATAGTTCTCAAATGGGGCGATGTTAATGTTACGAAACTAAGGAGTGATTTTGCGGAAGTGCATTCTGAACAGCTACTTGAAGGCAAATCGGTGTCAGTGCAGTGGGAGGCATTCAAAGGGAAGATTCAAGGGGTTCAGGTAAACATGTTCCCACAAAGAAAAAGGATGGAACGGCCAATTCTAGACCCTCATGGATGTCAAGGAGCCTACAGGGTAAGATAAGGCAGAAAAGGAAAGTGTATGTCGACACCGAGAACTTAATACCTCAGAATGTTGAGGGGAGTATAGAAAGTGGATGGATGTGATCCAAAAGGAAATTAGAAAAGCAAAGAGGGGGCGTGAAAAAATATTGGCAAGCAAAATCAAGGTGATCCCAAGGATGTTGTACGAATACATTAGGAGTCAGAAGATAAATAAAGAGAGCGTAGGGCCCGTGTGAGAGCAAAAAGGTAACATATGTGTAGGGGTGGAATATGTGGTATGGTTCTTAATGAATACCTTGCAGCTGTCTTCACAAAAGAGGGGGATGATGCAGATATTTTAGATTAGGAAGAGGAGTGTGAAGTATATCATGTCATAAACATAGAGAGGATGAAGTATTAATGACATTAGCATCCTTGAAAGGTGATAAATCAACAGAGCCGGATCAAATGTACCCCAAGTTGTCAAAAGATGCGAGGGACGAAATAGCGTAGGTTCTGGACATCATTTTCCAGTCCTCACTGGATGCAAGTGTGGTGCCAGAGGACTGGAGAACTGCTCATGTTGTACTTCTGTTTAAAAATAGTGCGAGTGATAGTTCAAACAATTACAAGCCAGTCAGTTTAACCTCAGTAGTGGACAAATTGTGGGAATCAATTCTGAGAGTTGGGATAATCTGCCATTTAGAAGGGCATACATTCATCAAGGATAATCAGCATAGATTTGTGAAGGGAAGATCTTGTTTGACTAAATTGATTAAATTATTTGAGGAAGAAACAAGGAATATTTTTGAGCGTAGTGCACTTGATGCGGTCTACATGGAATTTAGCAAGGCTTTTGACAAGCTCCCACATAGCAGACTGGTTAGAGTACACAAAATCACACAGTTGTTGCAGTGCTGAAGGAAGCCATTCAGATCGTCATGTCCACACCGGCTGCCTGAAAGAGCAAATACTCAGTTCCATTCCCCTTTCTCCTCCCTGTAAACCTGCACATTGTTATTGTTCATATAACTGTCTAATTGCTTTTTTAAATTCTTTCATGGGATGTGGGCGTCGTAGGCCAGGCCAGCATTTATTGCCCATCCCTAATTGCCCTTGAACTGAGTGGATTTCGAGGGCATGTAAGAGTCAACCACATTGCTGTGGATGTGGATTCACATGTAGGCCAGACCAGGTAAGGACAGCAGATTCCCTTCCCTAAAGGACATTCGTGAACCTGATGGGTTTTTACAACAATCGACATTGGTTTCATGGCCATCATTGGACTAGCTTTAAATTCCAGAGTCATTAATTGAATTCAGATTACACCTTCTAATGTGGTGGGATTCAAACCCATGTCCCCGGAGCAATACATGGGTCTCTGAGTTGCTAGTCCAGTGACAATACCAGTATGCCACTGCCTCCCCTCCAGTGTCTGACCTACCACCTCTTTCAACAACGCCTGGGTCGCATGTTCTTTCTTAGTAAATACAGATGCTTAGTATCATTTGGTATCTCAGCCATGCCCCCTGCCGCCAAGTGTAAGTCCCCTTTCTGATCCCTAATCGACGCCACTCCTCCTTTTATCACCATTTTGCTATTTATATGCCGATAGAAAACTTTGTGATGCCCTTTAATACCAGCTGGCAGTTGCTTTTCATGCTATTTCTTTGCTTCTATTATTTGCTTTCTCACTTTCAGGCTGGACCTTCTATATTCAGCCTGGTCGTCAATAGAATTTTGTCATTTTAAAGGTATCACTGGTACGAGTTTATCTGCCAGCTTTTGAACCACTTTATTCGCCCCAGCTCCATTCATATGCTCTTGAAGTTGAAGCTGGCCCTACCCCTGCTAACTAGTCTGAACCAGGAATGCTCTTTGTCATTTTCTCCATATTCACCCTAACCCTTATGATACAATGATTACTATACCCTAAATACTCTCCTGCTGATAATTGATCCACTTGGTCCACCTAATTCCCAAGAACCAGGTCTGGCAGTTCTTTTTCCTCATTGGACTAGCAACATAATATTGTAGAAAAAAATCCTGAACACACTCGAGAAACGCTTGCATCTCACTGTCCTTTACAGTACTATTATTCCAGTCTATATCTGGATAATGAATGCCCCCCCCCCCATTAAAACTACCCTATAATTTTTGTGCCGCTCTCTAATTTCCTTGCAGGTTTGGTCCTCCACATTCTTCCCACTGGTTGGTGGCCTATGGGCAACACCGAGCAATGTAACTGCACCTTTTTTCATTATCTCTCGCCAAATTGATTCCGTCCTCGAACTGTCTGGGACATCCTTTTTCTCCAGCATTGCAATGGTCACCTTCATTCAAAAAGTAAGCACATGGGATCCAGATAAATGTAGCAAGGTGGATGCAAAATGGGCTCAGTGCCAGGAAAGAAAGGGCAATTGTCGATGGGTGATTTGGCGATGGAAGGCTCTTTCCATTGGTGTTCCGCAGGGCTCAGTACTGGCTCCCTTTTCTGAGGTATATGTGAGCAATTTGGATGTAAATATAGGAGAATGATCAAGAGGTTTGTACACAACAAAATAAATAAAAAGCCGTCTGGATGAGAGTGAGGAGGATAGCTGTACACTGCTGAAAGATATTGATGTTCTGGTCGGATTGGCAGAAAAGTGGCAAATGGAATTCAACCTGCAGAAGTGTGAAGTGATGCATTTGGGGAGGTCAAGCAAGGCAAAGGAATGCGTGATAATTGGGAGAATACTGAGAAGTGTAGAGGAAGTGAATGACCTAGGACTAAATGCCCACAGATCCCTGAACATAGCAGGGCAGGTGGATAAGGTGGTGAAGAAGTGTTGTGAGAGCCCATATTTTTTTGTTAAAACTTGGAATCTATATTTTAAAACTAAAGAGTCTGAACGTTGGGTGTTTTCTTTTAAAGGAAATTCAACAGAACGTTGACCAGTAAACTAGCTTTTGCTGGAACACATGTGATTTCAAGTTAACAGCATAGGGGGTTCTAACCTGAAGGGACAGATTATTACAAGGAAATGACAGACCACGGCATACAGCTGTAACAGGATTGTTGCTGATCTGTTTTTGTTTTCACTTTCTACTGTTCAAAGATGTCGCTTTTTTTTTACTAAAATCGGCAGTTGTAATTTGCTATGGACCTGACAGAAGATCAGAAGAGAAAGAAAACTCCTGTTGCATCTCTTTGAAGAATCCCTGTATTGAAAAGCAAAAGCGGGATGAATTCGTACTGCTGCCTCCTGTATTTTGAAGAAACACTGACCTTTTGCAGAAACCGACCAACTTCAAAAGACTTTTGCATCAAAGGCGTGAGTACTTAAACCTGTGTTGTTGCACGTTTGGTGTCAGACCTATGTAGAGCCTTCTGCAAAAGAATTGCTTTGAACATCTACCCAAACATACTGTTCATCGACCTTGTTTGGAACGTTTCCTTGTGGCAGCCAACAATTTGACTTTGGAACACCTCGTCAAAACAAAGGACTTCCTTCCAGATTATTGCAGTCTACATTTTAAAAAAATTCTTCCTATTCCTCTGAGTAAAGAAACTACCTCTCACATCTGTCCTATATCTATCACCCCTCAACTTAAAGCTAAGTCCCCTCGTGTTTGCCATCACCATCCGAGGAAAACGACTCTCACTATCCACCCTATCTAACCCTCTGATTATCTTATATGTTTCTATTAAGTCACCTCTCCTCCTCCTTCTCTCTAACGAAAACAACCTCAGGTCCCTCAGCCTTTCCTCGTAAGACCTTCCCTCCAAGGAAAGGTTGAGGGACTTGAGGGAGATCGATGGTGAGAAAGGGAAGCTGTTTGTGGGAACTGAAATCTTAGCAGGGACTCTCCGACAGCCTGTCCGGGTCGAATGCATGCAGGAAACATTCTTCCGGGCTCCTCCTCCTGCTCCCCCTACTGAGCCTCCGGATTCCTAGTGCCAATTCCTGTGTGCGCTTGATGGTGATGATATGAATGGTGCAGCAGAACACCATGAGCTTGGACACCTGCTCCAGTGTGTACTGGAGGGCACCCCCCGATGGGTTCAAACAGCGGAAGCATTGCTTCATCACATCGATGATCTGTTGCACGATGTTCCTGCTGACTCCATTGCTCACGTGAGAGACATGTTAATTGCATGAGGTTGGTTGGCGGCAGGAGGTACGGTGGGGTGTAGAAACAAGAGTTGTGTCCAGAGGAGAGTTTCCTTTCTCTCCGAGGAGCGACATTCTGATTCTGCATGGAGACCCGAAATGTTGGGAACAGCTGACTGCTTCAGAATGAAGGCATCGGGGCTGCTGCCAGTATAGTGGGCACTCACCAACATTGTGTGCTGGTCATGCTCACACACCGACTGTATATTAATGGAGTGAGAGTTCTTTCAGTTCCTGTACCTCTCCCCCTTGATAGGGGGGCCCCGCAGATCCACCTGCACTATCAGCAATCCCTATATCCTGACAAAGCCATGGGGGCTCTCATCCTGCTTCTCCCAGCTGAGGGAGAAAATTATGACTCAGACGACCACCTTCACCTCCCAGAATTATCAATGAGCAACATACAGGCCTAGCACCTACAGGCCAGTTAGTTTAACATCAGTGGTGAGTAAGGTTTTAGAAACAATAATGAGGGACAAACTCGAAACATACTTCACGCACTTGTCGAGGTTTGTGTGACTTAAGAATCGTCAGCATGGGTTTTTAAAAGGCCGATCATGTTTGATTAAACTAATTGTTTTTTTGATGAAGCAGCAGAAAAGGTTGATGAAGGAAATGTGGTGGATGTTGTCTGCATGGATTTTGAGAAAGCGTTTGATGAAGTACTGCACACAAGTTTGGTTAACAAAATTGAAGCTCATGGAATAGCATCCAATTGGATCAAATATTGTCCAAAGGACTGAAATGAGAGAGCCGTGGTAAATGGTTGTTTTTCAGACTGCTGGATGGTGCACAGTGACGTTTCCCAAGAGTCAGTGCGAGGACCTGCGGTTTTTAGCTTTATTTTTTGCGATATATAAATGACCTAGATATTGTAATTCAGAGTAGAACCTCAACATTTGCCGATGATGCCGAACATGGAGGGATGGCAAGCAGTGAGGATGATAGAAACCGCCTGCAACAAGATAGAGATAGGTGAGCAATTTGGGCACAGAAGTGGCAGATGGAATTTAGTACAGAGGAGTGTGAGATGATGCCTTTTGGCAGAAGGAATCGGAAGGCAATATGGACTTAATGACACAGTTGAAAGATTGTTCAGGAACAAGGGACCTGATGCTCCATGTACATTGATCTTGGAATGTGGCAGTACATTCTGGGAGGGTACTTAGCAAAAAGAAGGGTCTCTGACCTGAAACGTTAACTCTAATTCACTCTGCTGAGTATTTCCAGCATTTCTTGTTTTTTTTTTCTGATTTCCAGCATCTTCCAGTATTTTGCTTTTGTAAAAAAAAAATCAGATCTTGGTCGTCATCATTACAGGAAAAGAAAACAAAAGCAGGGAAGTTATGCTGAAACTTTATAAAGCTCTGGTAAGGCCCCAACTGGGGATTGTGTCCAGTTCTGGTCACCACACTTTAGGAAGGATGTGAAAGTCCTTGAGAGGGTGCAGAGGAGATTTACCAGAATCGTTCCAGGGATGGGGATTTTAGTTACAAGGGTAGTTTGGGGAAGCTGGAGTTACTCTCCCTGGAGCAAGGAGATTGAGAGGAGGTTTGATAGAGGTGTACAAGATTATGATAGGCTTAGATAAGATAGACAAGGAAAAGCTGTTCCCATTAACTGCAGAAACACAAACTGGGGGTCACAGATGGAAGATTGTGGGCAAGTGAAAAGGGGGAATATGAGGAAGACCTTTTTACACAGTGGATGGTACTGACCTGGAACTCACGAACCATGGGTTGCTGGAAGCCGAGACAATCAATGCTATCAAAACGAAACTGCATGGGAACCTGAAAGAATGAACTTGTGGGGGATTGTGCGATGGAGTGGTACCGACTTGATTGTTCCACAGAGAACTGGCATGGAGGGGTCGAATGGCCTCTCTCTGCGTCATAAACGACTTTATTACTGCATTTACGACCTTATGTTGGACACTGCTCCTACCTGAAAATCACCCCTACAAAACTGAAAAGGACAAAGGATGGGAAGGTGATAGCCACCAAAGCAGTCCTGGGAGAGAACGAAAAGCAAGAGACACAAGGGACACTCCTCAAGCCCAAAAGGAAGGTGCTGTGAGCAACAGTGAGTGCCAGAGACTTGTGTGCTTCCATTGTAACAAGGCAGTACATTCAAAAACTCACTGCTGCTGCTGAAAGGGGAAATCAGTCGGCTTAATCAGGGCACATTGCTCAGTGCAGTTGAGGGCCTGATGTAAAACATGGAACGAGATGTGGCTTTGAATCCCGTCAGGGTGAAACCCAGGAAGCTTACAACCGCCAGTGCAGGAAAGGTTGATAGGATTCCTAAAGTTTATCAGGGTTTGGTATTCGAAGGGAAAGTAACCTCATACCCCTCGAGTGGGGCAAGCAAGCTCATACTGGGACACAGGGGCCACCAGATCCCTTTGAACTGAGAGTGCTGTGAACACCAAAATGGTGGTGAATGATGTTGGAGGGCAGTATATGCCTGCACCTGTACACCGAGTGCACCTGGAGTGCGACATAATTGCGGAAGCGGTGACCATAGGGATTGTCCCAAGTTTGCCTGTGGACGGGGTTGACGTGCTCCGAGGTAATAAGCTGGGGGGATGAAGGTGGTAGCCACCCCACCCCTGCCGCCAAGCAGTGAAAGAAAGACCGCAGGAGGTGAGAGAGGCAGAGCAGTGGCAGGAAACGATCTCCTGCAGAGCCCCTGAATATGCATTGGGTCAGGCCATGATCAAGTTAGCTCCCCGAAAGGAGACTGCATTGGCACTGCAGGCAAATGACCAGGTCTGTCAGTCTGAGACTTGCTTCGGAAAGTTAAGAGACCAAAGCAATGAATTGAGTGAATTTTCCCTAGTTGGGGCTCAGCGAGCCAACCCAGTATTGCAAGAGTTCGCACAGGCTGCCCAGTGTGAAAGTGAAGCAGAGGGAGTCCCTGACTACTATTTTTTGAAGAATGAGGTACTGATAAGTACATAAGAACATACGAAATAGGAGCATGTGCAGGCCATTCAGCCCCTCAAGCCTGCTCCGCCGTTCAATAAGATCATCGCTGATCTGTCCCAGCCTCTTTCGAGACTGATTCGCATGAACCTTGACTCCCCGAGATTTCAAAAATCTATCTTCCTCCTCCTTTATGTTAAAAAATAAAACACAATCTAAAATGTACCTGTGCACATAACTTTGTAAAGACACTGAGAAATTATACTAACTTATTTATGTTAAGAATTGATGTTTTTGGAATCTGGAAGATAATTTTCCGTTCAGCCAAAGTGGCGTTTTTCATGTCCATTTGTAAATGCTTTATTGTGGATTTACATTTAGTGACCTAGCCTCCACCACTCTCTGAGGTAGAGAATTCAAGCGATTCACCACCCTCTGAGAGAAGATGTTCCTTTGCATCTCAGTATTAAATATGTGACCCCTTATTCTGTAACTCTGTTGCCTAGTTCGAGATTCCCCCACCAGTGGAAACATATTCTCAACATCTTCTGTCAAGCCCCCTTAGATTATTATATGTTTCAATAAGATCACCTCTCATTCTTCGAAATTCCAATGAATAAATGCCGAAACTGTTTAGCCATTCTTTGCAGCACAGCCCCTTCATCCCAGGAATCAAGCCAGTGGAACTTTTCTGAACTGCCTCCAATGCTGGTATATCCTTCCGTAAATACGGGGACCAAAACAGTTCGCAGTACTCAGGTGTGACCTCACAAAGACTCTGCTCAGATTCAACAAGACTTCCCTACTTTTACACTCCAACTCCCTAGCAATAAAGGCCAGAATTCCATTTGCCTTCCTAATTACTGGCTGCACATGCATGCTAACCTTTTGTGTTTCATGTACAAGAGCAACTAGATCCCTCTGTACTTGTTGTATTGTGTAGTCTTTCTCCATCTAAATGATAATCTTCATTTTTATTCTCCCTACCAAAGTGGATGACCTCACACTTTCACACATTCTGTCAACTAAGGCAAAGGAATACATGATAAATTGGAAAATACTGAGAAGTGAAGAGGAAGTGAGGGACCTTGGAGTGAATGTTCACAGATCCCTGAAGGTAACAGGGCATGTTGATAAGGTGGTGGAGAAGGCATATGGAATACTTTCCTTTATTAGCCAGAGTATAGAATATAAGAGTAGGGAGGTTATGTTGGAACTGCATAACTCACTGGTTAGGCCTCAGCTTGGGTACTGTGTGCAGTTCTGGTCACTTCATTACAGAATGGATGTAACTGAATTAGAGAGCATACAGAGAAGATTTACGGTGATGTTGCTGGGATTGGGAAAATGCAGCTTTGAGGAAAGATTGGATAGGCTGGGTCGTTCTCCGTGGAATAGAGAAGGCTGAGGGGAGATTGGATTGAAATGTAGGAAAGATTGAAGGTCCTGGATGGAGTGGAGGTGAAGGGTCCATTCAATTTAGCAGAGAGGTCAGTGATGAGGGGGCATAGATTTAAACAGGTTGGTAGCAAGATTCGAGGGAACATGAGGGAGAAACTTCTCCCAGAGTGTTGTGGTGGTTGGGAAATCACTGCCTGAAGGGGTCGTAGTGGCCGAAACACTCATCTCATTTGAGATGTGCCTTGCTGCACCTCAAGTGCAGGATTTCGGGCCAAATGCTGGAAGGTGGGGTTCGGCTTTGCGGGTGGTGGGGTGGGGGGGGGGGTGTGGGGGTGGGGGGATCATTTTTTGGCCAGAAAGTACACAATGGGCCATGTGGCCTATTTCTGTGTTGTAAATATTCTATGATTTTCCTTGATTTTTTTCTGAATTTCTAGGTGCAGATAGATAGTTTTAGTGAAGGTGCGTATATGTAGTTGGAAGCTCATCTCGAGGTCCAATATAACAACAAGGTGTGAACAGTCTGGTTTAGTCACCCAGTTGCCACAATGAGGGATGGAGTCGGCAGCTTTGGAATGAAGTTCTTAGCAGGAAATGAAAATGATGGTTTCAATCATCACAAATTTTAAATGATACACCAGATGTGTGAGGTAATACATTTTGGAAGGATGTATGTGGAGAGACAGCACAAGCTACATGTTGCAATTGTAAAGGGACTGCAGGACCAGAGACCTGGGAGTGCAAATCATTGAAGGTCACAGGACAGGTTAACAAAGCAGTTAACACAACATATCAGATCCTGGGCTTTATAAATAGAGACTTAGAAAATAAAGGCTAGGAAGCTACGTTAAATCTATATAAAACATGACTGTACATGCCAGTAAATGACACATGGAACATAATTTTAATCATATCGTCCCACTGACCTAGGAATTCAGTTATGTGGAGAGTTTGGAAAAGCTGGGATTATTTTCTTAACAGTAGTGAAGGCTAAGGGGCGATTTAATATATAATTCAAAATCATGAAATGTTTTGATAGATTAATTAATGTGAAATGGTTTCTAATGCCAGAAAGTTCAGCATTAAGAAGACACAAATTGAAGGTAATTGACTCAGACCCAGAGGTGAAATGAGGAGATTTTGCTTACACAGTGAGTTGATGGGATCTGGAATTCACTGCTTGAAGACATGGTGGAAGCAGATTTAATATGATCATTGAAAAGAGAATTTAACAAATACTTGAAAGGCTGCATTTGCTGACAAAGCAACCACTAGGCGGCGCAATTCTTGCACGTGCGCAAATGTAGGCTCTTCATCTGGAACGTCAATGTCTGCGACGTTCAGGCAGCTGCCAGGACGGCCAGAGTGAGGGTAGGGCCGATCAGGGATAGTGGAGGGAACTTGTGCCTGGAGTCGGAGGAGGTAGGGGAGGTCATAAATGAATACTTTGCTTCAGTATTCACTAGTGAGAGTGACCTGGTCGTTTGTGAGGACAGCATGGAACAGGCTGATAGGCTCGAACAGGTTGAGGTTAAGTGGGAGGATGTGCTGGAAATTTTGAATGATATGAGGACAGATAAGTCCCCGGGGCAAGACGGGATATACCCAAGGATATTACGGGTAGCGAGGGGAGAGATTGCCGTGCATTTGGCGATGATCTTTGCGTCCTCACTGTCCACTGGAGTAATGCCGGATGATTGGAGGGTGGCAAATGTTATTCCCTTGTTCAAGAAAGGGAATAGGGATAACCCTGGGAATTATAGAGCAGTCAGTCTTACGTTGGTAGTGGGAAAATTATTGGAGAAGATTCTGAGAGACAGGATTTATGATTATTTGGAAAAGCATGGTTTGATTAGAGACAGTCAGCATGGCTTTGTGAGGAGCAGGTCATGCCTCACAAGCCTTATTGAATTCTTTGAAGATGTGACAAAGCAGACAAAGACAGAGAGTGTTAGTAGATGGAAAGTATTCAGCATGGAGCTTGGTGACCAGTGGGATTCTGCAGGGATCTGTTCTGGGACCTCTGCTCTTTGTGATTTTTATAAATGACTTGGATGAGGAAGTGGAAGGCTGGGTTAGCAAGTTTGCCGATGACACGAAGATTGCTGGATTTGTGGATAGTGTGGAAGGCTGTTGTAGGTTTCAACGGGACATTGACAGGATGCAGAGCTGGACTGAGAAGTGGCAGATGGAGTTCAACCTGGAAAAGTGTGAAGTTATTCATTTTGGGAGGTCGAATTTGAATGCGGAATACGGGCTTAAAGACAGGATTCTTGGTAGTGTGGAGGAACATAGGGATCTTGGGGTCCATGTCCATTAATCGCTCAAAGTTGCCACCCAAGTTGATAGGGTTGCTAAGAAGGCGTATGGTGTGTTGGCTATCATTAACAGGGGGATTGAGTTTAAGAGCCGCGAGGTTATGCTGCAGCTCTATAAGGCCCAGGTTAGACCACACTTGGAATATTGTGATCAGTTCTGGTCGCCTCGTTATCGGAAGGATGTGGAAGCTTTAGAGAGGGTGCAGAGGAGATTTACCATGATGCTGCCTGGACTGGAGGGCATGTCTTACGAAGAAAGATTGAGGGAGCTAGGGCTTTTCTCATTGGAGCGAAGAGGGATGAGAGGTGACTTGATAGAGGGGTACAAGATGATGAGAGGCATAGATAGAGTGGATAGCCAGAGACTTTTTTCCCAGAGCAGAAGGGGCTATCACCAGGGGGCATACGTTTAAGGTGTTTGGTGGAAGGGTTCGGGGAGATGTCAGAGGTAGTTTCTTTACACAGAGAGTGGTGGGTGCGTGGAATGCGCTGCCAGCGGTGGTAGTAGAAGCAGATACATTCGGGACATTTAAGCGACTCTTAGATAGGTACATGGATGATAGTAGAATGAAGGGTAGGTAGGTAGTTTGATCTTAGTGTAGGTTAAAGGTTCGGCATGACATCGTGGGCCAAAGGGCCTGTACTGTGCTGTACTGTTCTATGTTCTATGTATAACAAGGTTTAAGTTGGCTCTGAGAAAGGAAAAAGGAAGAATTATTAAGTGGGGGAAAGTCAACTTCAATGGCGTAAAAATGGAGCTGGGGCAAATAAGTAGGAGTCAAAGTTTGACAAGAACAACAGTAGCTGAATAATGGACGATTTTCAAAGAAGAGACAGTTCAGTCACAGTGAAGTTCTATTCTCTCGAAGGGGAAGGGGAGGACAACCAAATCCAGAGCTCAATGGATGACAAAAGAGATAGAGTTGAAGATGAAGAAGAAAAAGTGCGTTTCTGACAGATGTCAAGTAGATAACACAATGGAGAACGAGGTTCACAGGGGAAGTGAAAAAGCAAATAAGACAACCAAATGGAGCGTACAAAAAGAGACTAGCAGCTAATATTAAAGACAACCCTAAAGACTGACTGTGGTCTCGCCCAGTGAACGTCAGCAGGCTTCCACCAGCCATTCTGCAGCCACTGGGGAAGCCACGGTAGGAGCACTAGGCAAGTCGAGGGAACCCACAAGATACGCACCAAGGGAATACGCAAGGGTGAATCGTTCAGTTCTGTTTGCATAATTCGATGTGTTCTTGGATAAAAATGTTCATAAAAGTTTTTGATGGTGTTTGTTTTATTGCAGGATGGTGACCAATGGGATACTGTGATGGGGCGAATCAGATGTGTGTAATGGTGGAGACTGGGGGATCCATGGTGGCAAATGTGAAGTTTTGCTTTGGGAAGTGGAATCCCAACAGACACTCTCGAGCAGCCTGTCCGGGTCGAAGCCGTCCAGAAAATATCTTCCCTGCCTCCTCCTCCTCCTCTTGAGATGGCCTCCGGACTCCTGGTTCCAATGCCTGTGTTCTATTGATGATGATATGAATGGTGCAGCAGAACATCATGATCTTGGACAATGCTCCAGTGTGTACTGTAGGGCTCCCCTGAGCGTTTCATTGAGGCCATGGAGGGATTCAAACACAAGGATGAGAATATTAAAGTTAAGGTGATGCCAGACCAGGATCCAATGCAGATCAGTGAGCACAGGGGTGATGGGTGATCGGGATTTGGTGTCAGTTAGGATACAGGCAGCAGAGTTCTGGATGGGCTGTGGATAACGGAGGTTAATAACTGGGAGGGTGACGAGGATAGAATTGGAATAGTCAAGTGTGGATTTAAGAAGGGCACCGATGAGGGTTTAAGCAGAAGATGGGCTGAGGCAGACATGGAGACAGGTGATATTACAGAGGTGGTATTAGGCAGGGTTTGTGATGGAGAGAGTATGGAGATGCACTCAGCTCAGGTTTAAATAGAACGCAGAGGTTGTAAACAGTCTGGTTCAGCCTCAGACATTGGGCAGGGTGGGATATCTGTTTCGCAGATAGGGAATGGAGGTTGTGCAGGAGGTCAATGACATTGGCTTTAGTCTTCCCAAAACTTACATTGCCGAACAGTAATTCAGTGAAACGGTGTTTGCAGATCTCGTGGCTGGAAATGGAGACAGCAGCAGCAAAGTTGAGAGAGTAAATGACAAGAACTGTAATAGCAATGGTTTATAGGGCTAATAGCCAGGAATAACAACAGGAACAAGGAGGAGAGAGTAAATTACAGTGGCAGTATTGAAGTTAAACATGGTTTATAGAATTAATAGCTGTATCGACAGAGACTTTCCAGGGACACTAACAATAGCAAGGATGGGATAGTAAACGTATTGAATAATCTGAAGTGTGACATAAATTCGACTGTATGTTGAGTACCAATAATATGGAGAAAGGGCATGAAGATCCGAGGATAAACTCCTGCCCATTGTTGTAACATTCCAATCTATTGTTCTCAGATTCTGATCGATCCTGTCCCTCTCTGTGGAGCTGCTCATCACTGTTAGTGCTGGGGGTGATGCTCCCGCTGACGCAATGGCTAACATATTGAATGGAGTCCTGTATTAATAGAAGAGGGAAATCCACCAGTGATCCAATTCGGGCCCATGGAATCTGACATTTATTACAGTCACTGAACAAACAGCTTCAGTTAACTCTTTTCAGTCCAACACTTTTGATATCACAAGAAAGTGGAACATTTGCCCAGTCTGGATGGGAAGTGTGAGGGATGCTGAGGGACGAAATGGTGGAAATAGCAGAGGCACTGATAATGATCAAATCCTGGAGGGTGGCATTAGAATACGTGGATCATTTTTTGACCAGAACAGACATGATAGGCAAGTGGCCTCTTTCTTTGCCGTAAACCTTCTATGATTCTATGATGCAACCCAGTCAAAGTTGAAAGAGAAGATAAGTCAGAGATTAGAGGGGGTTATAGTTGATAAAGAGGCAGTATTAGCTCGGCTGTCTGTACTGAAAGTGAATATAGCACCAGGGCCAGATGAGATGCATCCAAGGATACTGAGGGAAAGAAGGGTGGTGGTGCCAGAGGACTGGAGAATTGCAAACGTTACGCTCTTGTTTAAAATGCGTGTAAAGATAAGCCCAACTACTCCAGTTTAACTGCAGCGGTGGGAAAACATTTAGAAAAAAATATTCGGGACAAAATGCATAGTCTGATGGCCAAATGTGGGTTAGCTGAGGAAGCCAGCCTGGATGGCATAAGGGAAAATCATGTTTAACTAACTTGCTGGAGTTGTTAGAGGAGGTAACAGAGAGGGTTGATGAGGGCAGTACTGTTAATGTGGAGTACAGGGACTTGCAAAAGGCGTTTGATACTGCGCCGCACAACAGACTTGTGAGCGAACTTGTAACTCCTTGAATAAAAGGCACAGTAGCAACAGAGATAAGAAAGTGGCTGAGGGATAGGAAACACAGAGTAGTAGTTAATGGCTGTTTATATGGCTGGAGGAAGGTTTGCAGTGGAGTTTCCCAAGTATCAGTGTTGGGGCCCTTGCTTTTCCTGGTTCATATTATTGACATAGACCTGGTGTTCAGGGCAAAGTGTCAAAGTTTGCAGATGATACAAAAGGTTGTGAAATGTGGGGTCGATAGTGTAGAGCTTCAAAAGGCCATAGACAAGTTGGTGGAATGGGAAGACAGGTGGCACTGTCAGAGAAATGTGAGGTGATTAATTTTGGTAGGAAGAATACGGAGAGACAGTGCAGAATAAAGGATACAAAACTAAAGGCGGTGCAGGAGCAGAGGGATCAGGGTGCATATGTGCATAAGTCATTGGAGTAAGCACGACAGGTTGAGAGAGCGGTGAGTTACGCATCGCGCATCCTGGTCTTTGTTAATAGGGGCACAGAGTACCAGAGCAAGGAAGTTATGTTGAACTTTTATAAGACACTAATCCGGCCTCAGCTGGAGTATTGCGCACTGTTCTGGGCACCATAGTTGAGGGAAGGAATGAGGTCATTATAGAGAGTTCAGAAAGGATTCAAGCCAATGGTTCCAGGGATGAGGAATTTCAGTGAAGAAGGTAGACAGATTGGAGAAGCCAGGACTGTATTCCTTGGAGAATTGCAAGGCTGAGAGGTGATTTATTAGACGTATCATGAATCATGTGTCATAGATTCATAGATTTGCACAGGCCATTCATTCCATTGTGTCTGTGCCGGCTTCAAGCACCGACCTGTTCCAATACCATTTCCCAGCACTTGGTCCGTAGCCTTGCATGCCATGGCGTTTCAAGTGCACATCTAAATACTTCTTAAATGTTAGGAGGGTTCCTGCCTCTAACAATTTCAGGAAGTGTGTTCCAGATTTCAACCACCCTCTGGGTGATTTTGATTTCCACAAATCACCTCTAAACCTCCTGCCCCTTACCTTAAATCTCAGTCCCCGGTTGTTGACACTTCCACTCAGGAAATCGTTTCTTCCTATCTATCCAATCAATGCTCCACATTATTTTGTGTACCTCAATCATGCCCGCTCTCAGCATTGTCTGTTGTAAAGAAACAAACTCAAGCCTTTTCAGTCTCTCTTCATAGCTTAAATGCTCCAGCCCAGGCAACATCCTGGTGAATCTCCTCTGCACACTCTCCAGTGCAATCACATCCTTCCTATAGTGTGGTGCCCAGAACTGTACACAGTACTCCAGCTATGGCCTAACTATCGTTTTGTACAGCCCCATCATAACCTCCCTGTTCTTAAATTATATGCCTCGGATAATAAAGGCAAGTATCCCGTATGCCTTCCTAACCACATTATCTACCTCTGCTGCTGCCTTCAATGAAGCTTTAATCTGAGCGCACCTGAATCTTAGGGAGGGAACCTGAATCTTAGCAGACACTCTTCGACAGCCTATCCGTGCCAAAGGTATCAAAGAAATATCGTCACTGCCTCGTCCTCCTCCTGAGGTGGGCTCTCGATTCCTGGTGTTCTGTGTGCTCATCTTGGTGACGATATGAAGGGTGCAGCAGGAGACAACGAACTTGGACACCTGCTCCAGTCTGTACTGGGGGGCTTCCCCTGAGCGGTTCAGACATTGGAAGCATTGCTTCATCACAACGATAGTCTGCTCCACGATTTTCGTGCTGACTCCACTGCTCACGTTATACATGGTGTAAATTGCATGTGGTTGGTTGGAGGTGGGAGGTGGTTTGGGAGTGCAGAAACATGAGCTCTTTCTAGAGGGAGTTTCCTTTGTCTCCAAGGAGCCACATTCTGGTTCTCTGTGATATATTCACCACACCCGACATAGGTGGCCTCCATCACCTAGCGGATAAATCAGTGGACAACACACAGTCCTCACAACTGCAGGTCAGCTGGTCCAACTTCAGTGGTGGGAAAAAAAAAGAAACAATAATCGGGAGGGGCAAGTGCTGGGAAGAGCCATTTTGAGAGTTTTCAGGCAATTCAGGATAGCCAGCATAGATTTACAAAAGGAAACTCATGCTTGACTAATCCAATTGAATTTTTTGATGATGTAAAAGAGGAGGTTGATGAAGGGAATGTGATGGATGTTGTCTATATTGGTTTGAAGAAAGTCTTTGATGAAATACCACCTTAGTGCTAGTGAGGGTAGAAATTGAAGGATAAGGCAAATGAATGCGTGGCTGAAGAGCTGGTGCAAGCGGGAGGGCTTCACTACTTCGATCATTGGGATCTCTTCTGGTGCAGAGGTGACCTGTACGAGAAGGACGGGTTGCATGTAAACTGGAAGGGGCCCAATATCCTTGCGGGGAGGTTTGCCAGGAGTACTCGGGAGGGTTTAAACTGGTTTTGCAGGGGGGTGGGACCCAAAGTAGAAGTCTCTCCGCTGAGATAGTGGAGGCAAATGTACAGGATAAAGCAATCAAGCCCAATAGACAGGACGGGCAGGTGCAGGACAGGGAGCATTGAAGGTCTGATAGGCTAAACTGCATTTACTTTAATGTAGGGAGCCTTACAGGTAAGGCAGATGAACTCACAGCATGGATTGGTACATTGAATTGTGATATTATAGCTATTACGGAAACGTGGTTGAGGGATAGGCAGGACTGGTAGCTCAATGTTCCGGGGTACCAACCCTTCCGGCGTGACAGAGGTGGAGGTAAGAGAGGAGGGGTAATTGCACTATTAATTAGGGAGGACATCACGGCAGATTTAGACAGGATATCACGGGGGCGAATGTCCAGCGAGGCCATATGGGTAGAACATAGAAATAAGAAAGGGGTGATCACTTTGATGGGATTTTCTCATAGCCCTCCTCAATAGTCAGAAGGAAGTGGAGGAGCATATATTAAGGGAAATCACAGATAGGTGTAGGAATTACAGTGTTGTAATAGTAGGTGATTTTAACTTCCCTAATATTGACTGGGATTGCCTTAGTGCTAAGGGATCAGATGGGGAAGAATTAGTTAAGTATGTCCAGGATAGTTTCTGTAACAGTATGTGGATGGCCCCACTCGAGAAGGGGCTACACTCGACCTCATCTTAGGAAATGAGGATGGGCAGGCGGTTGATGTGACAATGGGGGAGCACCTTGGAACGAGTGACCATAACTCTATCAGCTTCATGATAGTTATGGAAAAGGAACGAATTGGCCCTGAGGTTGAAGTATTAAATTGGATGAAGGCTAATTTCGATGGCATCAGACAGGAACTCTCAGAAGTTGAATGGGAGAGGCTGTTTACAGGTAAAGGGACGTCTGGCAAGTGGGAGGCTTTTAAAAGTGAGATAGGAATAGTTCAGGGCCGGCATGTTCCTGCTAGATGGAAGGGCAAGGCTGGCAAGTTTAGGAAACCTTGGTTGACAAGGGATATTGACAGTCTGGTCAGGACAAAAGAAGGAGGCATATGTTAGGAATAGGCAGCTGGGATCGAGCGTGTCCATCGAGGAGTATAGGGGATGTGGGAGTACACTTAAGTGTGAAATTAGCAAGGCGGAAAGGGGCCATGAGCTTTTCCTGGCAGATAAGATAAAGGACAATCATAAAAGATTCCATAAGTGTATTAAAAGTAAAAGGGTAGCTAGGGAGAGAGTAGGTCCCCTTAAGGATCAGTCTGGCAATCTATGTGTGGAGCCACGGCAAATGGACGTGGTTTTAAATGAATATTTCTCGTCAGTATTTACAGCTGAGAAGGTCTTGGAGGCGACTGAGTTCAAGGGACGGAACGGCGATATCCTGGAGCATATCAGCATTACAAAGGAGGAGGTGTTGGATGTTTTGAAGCGCATTAAAGTGGATAAATCCACAGGACCTGACCAGGTTTATCCTAGGATGCTATGGGAAGCAAGGGAGGAGATTTCTTGGGCCCTGGCAGACATTTTTGTATCATAGTTAGCCACAGGTAAGGTACCAGATGACTGGAGGATAGCTAATGTTGTGTCTTTATTTAAGAAGGGCAACAGGGATAAGCCAGGGAACTACAGTCCCGGTGATCCTTGCATCAGTGGTGGGAAAGATATCGCAAGGGATTCTGAGAGACTGGATGTATACGCATTTGGAAAGGCAAGATCTGATTAGGGATAGTCATCATGGCTTTGTGCATGGGAAATCATGTCTCATGAATTTGAGTTTTTCGAGGAGGTGACCAAGAGGATTGACGAGGGCAGGGCGATGGACGTTGTCTACATGGACTTTCGCAAGGCTTTTGACAAGGTCCTGCATGATAGGTTGGTCCAGAAGGTTCGAATGGATGGGATCCAGGGTGAGCTAGCAAATTGGATACAAAATTGGCTTTGTGATAGGACGCAGCGGGTGGTAGTGGAGGGTTGTTTTTCAGATTCGAGGCCGGTGACAAGTGGTGTGCCATAGGGATCAGTGCTGGGCCCTCTGTTGTTTGTCATATATATGAATGACTTGGATGTGAATGTCGGGGGCATGATTAGTAAGCTTGCAGATGACATCAAAATTGGTGGTATTGCAGACAGTGAAGAAGGTTGTCTACGATTATAACAGGAAATAGATCAACTGGGAAAGTGGGCAAGGGATCGGCAAATGCAATTTAACGCAGACAACTGTGAAGTGATGCATTTTAGGAAGTTGAACCAGGGCAGGGCATATACGATGTATGTCAGGGCCCAGGGGGGTGTTGTTGATCAGAGAGACCTTGGGGTGCAAAAACATCCTTCCCTAAAAGTCGCAACAAAGGTAGACAGGGCGATGAAGAAGGCATATGGCATGCTTGCCTTCATCGGCCGAGGCATTGAGTGCAAGAGTTGGGACGTCATGTTACAGTTGTACATAGCGTTGGTAAGGCCGCATTTGAAGTACTGTGTGCAGTTTTGGTCGCCGCACGACAGGTAAGATGTGATTAAGCTGGAGAGGGTGCAGAAAAGATGTACAAGGATGTTGCCTGGTTTGGAGGGCTTGAGTTACAAAGAGACATTGGATAGGCTGGGTCTGTTTTCCCTGGAGTGAAGGAGGCTGAGAGGGGTCATGATAGAGGTATATAAAATTATGAGAGGCATGGATCGTGTAGATAGCCAGAATCTGTTTCCCATGGTAAGGGTGACTTGAACTAGAGGGCATAGATTTAAGGTGAGAGGGAGAAGGTTTAGGGGGGATCAAAGCTGTACATTTTTCACATAAAGACTAGTGGGTATCTGGAATGAGCTGCCTGAGGAGGTGGTGGATGCAGGAAATTTAACAACACTTAAGAGGCATCTGGAAAGGTACTTGATTGAGCAAGCCATGGAGGGTATGGAATTAATGCAAGCAGGTGGGATTAGTATAGGTAGGCATTATGGCCGGCATGGACGAGGTGGGCTGAAGGGCCTGTTTCTATGCTGTACGACTCTATGACTCTATTAAAGTTCAATTACCAAAATTGAGTCTCATGGATGGGAGGATCAGTGACAAATTGGATTTAAAAAATGGTTTATGTACAAAAAAGACAGTTTGTCATAGTGATGACTATGAACTGTACCTTTATCCCCCTGTGTACTGATTGTGCATCTCTGTTTAACCAGTTACTGTACATTTATCCCCTTGTGTACAGGTTGAGGACCTCTATTTCACAATTAACTGCAGATTTAACCCCTGCGTGTTCGTTGTGTGCCTCTGCTTAACTGTTTACAATAGATATCTCTGCCTGTGTATTTGTTGTGGATCTCTATTTTAAAATCTAATTGTCAAATCTTCCTTGTTTGTTGTTGTGGACGTCTAATTAACAATATTCGTAGATTTATGTCTTGTGTATTGGCTGTGGATCTCTATTTAACAGTTATCTGTAGATTAATCTCGCTGTGTATTGGTTGTGAATTTCTATTTAGCAGTTCACTGTCGATTTATCCTCTGTGTATTAGTTGTACACCTCTATTTGACCAGTAAGTGTAGATTTATCACCCTGTGTATTGGTTGTGGACATGTTTTTAACAATTACATGTAGATTTCTCCACTTTTTATTGGTTGTGGATCTCTATCTAACAATTATCTGCAGATGTATCCTCTGTGTATTGGTTGTGGAACTTGATTTGACAATTAACTGAAGATTTATCCCCCTGTGCTTTGATTGTCGCTTTCAATTTACCAATTAACTATAGACTTATCCTCCTGAATATTGGTTGTGACTCTCCACTTACCAATTAACTATAGACATACCCCCCTGATGACTGGTTCTGGGCCTCTATTTAGAAATTAACTGTTTATATATCTCCCTGTGCATTGGTTGTAGATCTCTACTTAACAATATACTGTAGATTTATCTCCTGTGTATTGACTGAGGGCAATACAATACTTCAAGATGGCTCCTGGTCTGGAAGCTCCCTAGGAAGCTCCCTTGCTGTTCAACTCGATCCATGGCCATCTGCTCCCATCCCTAACGTTTTCTCCCCCAATCTGCCCTCTTAAACTGCTTAAATTCCCCTGGCTCTTTAAATCAGTTCATTTTAGCCCTATCTAAAGACTAACAGTTAGTTTAGTGTATGTTACCTGGGCCCACTGCCCTCCCCCAGCCACACCTGCTCTTTGTTTTCTCAATGAAATTGATCTGGATGAAACTGATGAGCACAGCTGCCGATTCTTCAAGCTCCGATCCTGCTGTCTTCACTGCCCAGAGTGTCTGCCGCCACGGCGTGCGGAAAGTCCATTGAGGTGAAGAAGGAACAGCGGGACCCGAGAGAAGTCCTGAGAAAATGTGCCCCGAACACCCAAAAAATCCACGAACGGCCCCCCCGACCGCAACTTCAAAGCGCCCGCGGGAGATGGCTCGGAGAGCATCTGCAGCGCACTGTCGGCAATGCTGCATGCCTTTATTTAAACCACTGCAAAAAAAAAAACCCTTAGCAAATGTAATCACCTCTAAGTCTGCCAAATGATGCTTCACCTCCCGAAGGACGTGGATGAGCTTTCCGGACGTTGATGGTGGGCACTGAGGAAACGGCTTATAACCTGCACCAGCTTCCCCCCTCCCCCCCTTTACCCCCCTTCCACCACCCCCGTCCCCTTCCCTGCTCCACCCTCTCAGCTCACCCCCTCACAACGACGTCCCAGCCCGCACCCCCCTCGCACCATCTTCACCCCGCACCCCCTTCCCCTGCATCCCCCACCCCCTCCCTCTACCCCTCCCCCTTGCATCCCCTCCTCCCACCGGCACCATCCTACACCTGTGTAGGGGCCCCAACAACCCCACTGCCTTGTGGGCGTCTCGGGAGAGACCAAGGCTAAGGGAGTAAACCCTAACAGATAATCCGGAGCGGAACCCCGTAGGCGGTCATGTGTCACCTTTGGCATGTTTCTGGCAGTTCCTGCAGCCATACTGGTGCCAAACGTCGTGTCCTGCACTCCTTTGGACCCCACCAGAAAGGCCGAGAGTGGGGTTTTGACGACTGGGCAACTCTCAACCTCCATAAATTTGCCCAGGCATGCGCCATGGAGAGGTCACTCCATAGTTGCCTCACAGCGACTAAAACAACACGGAAGGCAGCAGTTACGGGTTATAAGTCCAGATAAATTGGCGTAGAAACTGGGCGCCACGGGTTGCCTTTGTCGGTGGGAGAGGTGATTGCACCTCACTGGACAGCTACCGCCCGCCTCAAACCGGGCAGCCCCCGGTCAATAAGGTTCTGTCCCGCCACAGTCTGCCTGCTTCAATGGGTGCTTGGAGCTCAGGGTCATTGCCCGAAAGGTGGACTGATACACCGCACCAAACAACATGAAAAAAGGAAAGAATGTACCAGCCCTTCGCTTTGCAAGCTGGAACGTCAGAACTATGTGTCCTGGCCTGTCGGAAGACCTTACACAAATCAACGATTCTCGGAAGACCGCCATCATTAACAACGAGCTCAGTAGATTCAATGTGGACATTGCAGCACTTCAGGAGACTCGCCTCCCCGCGAGTGGCTCTCTAGCAGAGCAAGACTACACCTTCTTCTGGCAGGGCAGGGATCCTAAAGAACCAAGACAGCATGGAGTGGGCTTCGCCATCAGAAACTCCTTGCTCAGCATGATAGAGCCTCCCTCAAATGGCTCGGAACGCATACTGTCCATCCGACTGCTCACCACCTCTGGTCCAGTACACCTACTCAGCATCTATGCTCCAACACTCTGCTCCCCACCTGAAGCTAAAGACCAGTTCTATGAAAAACTCCATAACATCATTAGCAGCATCCCCAACACCGAACACCTATTCCTGCTGGGGGATTTTAATGCCAGGGTTGGGGCCGACCATGACTCATGGCCCTCCTGCCTTGGGCGCTGTGGCGTTGGAAGGATGAATGAGAACGGGCAGAGACTGCTTGAGTTGTGTACCTATCATAACCTCTGCATCACCAACTCGTTCTTTCACACTAAACCCTGTCACCAGGTTTCATGGAGGCACCCAAGATCGCGTCGTTGGCACCAGCTAGACCTCATTTTCATAAGGCGAGCCGCCTTAAACAGTGTTCAAATCACACGCAGCTTCCACAGTGCGGACTGCGACACCGACCACTCCCTGGTGTGCAGCAAGGTTAGACTCAGACCAAAGAAGTTGCATCATTCCAAGCAGAAGGGCCACCCGCGCATCAACACGAGCAGAATTTCTCACCCACAGCTGTTACAAAAATTTCTAAATTCACTTGTAACAGCCCTTCAAAACACTCCCACAGGGGATGCTGAGACCAAGTGGGCCCACATCAGAGACGCCATCTATGAGTCAGCTTTGACCACCTACAGCAAAGGTGCGAAGAGAAATGCAGACTGGTTTCAATCTCATAATGAAGAGCTGGAACCTGTCATAGCCGCTAAGCGCATTGCACTGTTGAACTACAAGAAAGCCCCCAGCGATTTAACATCCGCATCACTGAAAGCAGCCAGAAGTACAGCACAATGAACAGCTAGGCGTTGCGCAAACGACTACTGGGAACACCTATGCAGTCATATTCAGCTGGCCTCAGACACCGGAAACATCAGAGGAATGTATGATGGCATGAAGAGAGCTCTTGGGCCAACCATCAAGAAGATCGCCCCCCTCAAATCTAAATCGGGGGACATAATCACTGACCAACGCAAACAGATGGACCGCTGGGTTGAGCACTACCTAGAAATAGACTCCAGGGAGAATGCTGTCACTGAGACTGCCCTCAATGCAGCCCAGCCTCTACCAGTCATGGATGAGCTGGACATACAGTCAACCAAATCGGAACTCAGTGATGCCATTGATTCTCTAGCCAGCGGAAAATCGCCTGGGAAGAACAGAATTACCCCTGAAATAATCAAGAGTGCCAAGCCTGCTATACTCTCAGCACTACATGAACTGCTATGCCTGTGCTGGGACGAGGGAGCAGTACCCCAGGACATGCACGATGCCAACATCATCACCCTCTATAAAAACAAAGGTGACCGCGGTGACTGCAACAACTACCGTGGAATCTCCCTGCTCAGCATAGTGGGGAAAGTCTTTGCTCGAGTCGCTCTGAACAGGCTCCATAAGCTGGCCGAGCGCGTCTACCCTGAGGCACAGTGTGGCTTTCGTGCAGAGAGATCGACCATTGACATGCTGTTCTCCCTTCGTCAGATACAGGAGAAATGCCATGAACAACAGATGCCCCTCTACATTGTTTTCATTGATCTCACCAAAGCCTTTGACCTCGTCAGCAGACGTGTTCTCTTCAGACTACCAGAAAAGATCGGATGTCCACCAAAGCTTCTAAGTATCATCACCTCATTCCATGACAATATGAAAGGCACAATTCAACATGGTGGCTCCTCATAAGAGCCCTTTCCTATCCTGAGTGGTGTGAAACAGGGCTGTGTTCTCGCACCCACACTTTTTGGGATTTTCTTCTCCCTGCTGCTTTCACATGCGTTCAAACCCTCTGAAGAAGGAACTTTCCTCCACACAAGATCAGGGGGCAGGTTGTTCAACCTTGCCCGTCAAAGAGCGAAGTCTAAAGTACGGAAAGTCCTCATCATAGAACTCCTCTTTGCTGACGATGCTGCTTTAACATCTCACACTGAAGAGTGCCTGCAGAGTCTCATCGACAGGTTTGCGTCTGCTGCAATGAATTTGGCCTAACCATCAGCCTCAAGAAAACGAACATCATGGGGCAGGACGTCAGAAATGCTCCATCCATCAATATTGGCGACCACGCTCTGGAAGTGGTTCAAGAGTTCACCTACCTAGGCTCAACTATCACCAGTAACCTGTCTCCAGATGCAGAAATCAACAAGCGCATGGGTAAGGCTTCCACTGCTATGTCCAGACTGGCCAAGAGCGTATGGGAAAATGGCGCACTGACACGGAACACAAAAGTCCGAGTGTATCAGGCCTGTGTCCTCAGTACCTTGCTCTACGGCAGCGAGGCCTGGACAACGTATGCCAGCCAAGAGCGACGTCTCAATTCATTCCATCTTCGCTGCCTTCGGAGAATACTTGGCATCAGGTGGCAGGACTATATCTCCAACACAGAAGTCCTTGAAGCGGCCAACACCCCCAGCTTATACACACTACTGAATCAGCGGCGCTTGAGATGGCTTGGCCATGTGAGCCGCATGGAAGATGGCAGGATCCCCAAAGACACATTGTACAGCGAGCTCGCCACTGGTATCAGACACACCGGCCGTCCATGTCTCCGCTATAAAGACGTCTGCAAACGCGACATGAAATCGTGTGACATTGATCACAAGTCGTGGGAGTCAGTTTCCGGCATTCGCCAGAGCTGGCGGGCATCCATAAAGTCAGGGCTAAATTGTGGCGAGTCGAAGAGACTTAGTAGTTGACAGGAAAAAAGACAGAGGCGCAAGGGGAGAGCCAACTGTGCAACAGCCCCGACAAACAAATTTCTCTGCAGCACCTGTAGAAGAGCCTGTCACTCCAGAATTGGCCTTTATAGCCACTCCAGGCGCTGCTTCACAAACCACTGACCACCTCCAGGTGCGTATCCATTGTCTCTCGAGATAAGGAGGCCCAAAAGAAAAAAAGAAAAAAAAGATTGACTCTCTATTTAAGGATCTCTATTTAATAATTTAATGTAGCTATATCTCCTCTGTATTGCTTGTTGACATCTATTTAACATTTAACTGTAGATTTATTCCCGCTGTATTGGCTGTGGACCTGTATTGAACAATTATCTGTTGATTTATCTCCTGTGTATTGGCTGTGGGCCTCTATTTGACAATTGACAGCAGATTTATCCCCCTGATTATTGGTTGTGGACCTCCATTTAACAATTAAATGTATGAAAATATCTATATGTATCTCCCTGTGTACTGATTACAGAACTCTATTTAAAGATTAATGTAGACTAATCCCAGGTTTATTAATTGTGGATCTCAATTTAACACTTAATTGTAAATTTATCACGTGTGTATTGGTTGTGGACCTGCATTTAACAATTAAGGTCGATTAATCTCTGGTTTATGAATTGTGGATCTCTACTTATCAATTAACTGTTGATTTATCCCCTGCGTACAGTTTGTGGATCACTATTTAGCAATTTACTAGATTTATCCCCCATATATGGATTGTGGATCTCTGCGGAACAATTAACTGTAGATTCATTCCCTCTGTATTGGGTCTGGACCTATACTTAACAAATAACTGTAGATATATTTCCTTCTGTAATGGCTGTAGTCTTCTATTTAACAATTAACTGTCGATCTATCCCCTGTGAATTTGTCGTAGACCTCTAATTAGCAATACATTGTAGACCTATCCCCTGTGTATTGGGCGCAGACCTCAACAAAGCAATTAACTGTAGATTTGTCCCCAATGTTGTGGATCTTTATTTAACAATTAACTGTAGATATATGCTCTGTGTATTTGCTGCAGACCTCTATTTAACAACTAACTGCAGATCTATGCCCGGTGTATTTGCTGTAGACCTCTATTTAACAATTAACTGTAGATCTATGCCCTCTGCATCTGTTGCAGACCTCTATTTAGCAATACATTGCAGACCTATCCCATGTATATTGGGTTCAGACCTCAACAAAGCAATTAACTGCAGATTTGTCCCCTGTGTATTGATTTTGGATCTCTATTTAACAATTAACTGTAGATTTATGCTCCTGTGTATTGGTTGTGGAGCTCTACTTAACATTTAAATGTAGATTTGTCTGCATGTATATTGGTTTTGGACGTCAAATTGAAAATTAAGAAAAGATTTATCCCCCTGTTTTGTTGGTTGTAGACCTCTATTTAACATAAAATGTTGATTTATCCTCTCTGTATTGGTTGTGGGCCTTTATTGAACAAAAAACAACTGTCGAATTTTACTCGGTGTATTGATTGTGGACCTCGATTTAACAATTAACTGCAGCTTTATATAATGCAAGCAAAATACTGCGGATGCTGGAAATCTGATATAAAGACAAGAAACGCTCGAGAGAGCAGGTCTGGCAGCATCTGTCAGGAGAGAAGCAGAGTTAACGTTTCAGGGTAGTGAACCTTCTTCAGAACTGGCAGATGCAAGAAATGTAAAAGATTTCCAGCAAATAAAGCGTGGGCGGGCAAGCGATAACAAAAAAGAAGGTGTTGATCGGACAAGCTAACAGAATAGCTGACCAGAAGGTGATGGAGCAAAGGGTAGTGTCCGAGGCTCAACCATCTTCAGCTGCTTCATCAATGACCTTCCTTCAATCATAAGGTCAGAAGTGGAGATTTTCGCTGATGATTGTACAATGTTCAGCACCATTCGTGACTCCTCAAATACTGAAGCAGTCCGTGTAGAAATGCAGCAAGACCTGGACAATATCCGGGCTTGGGCTGACAAGTGGCAAGTAAGATTCGCGCCAGAGCAGTGTCAGGAAAAGACAATCTCCAACAAGAGAGAATCTAACCATCTCTCCTTGACTTTCAATGACATTACCATCGCTGAATCCTCCACTATCAACATCCTAGGGGCTACCATGAACCGTAAACTGAACTGGAGTAGCCATATAAATACCGTGGCTACAGGAGTAGGTCAGAGGCTAGGAATCCTGAGGCAGGTAACTCATCTCCTGACTCCCCATAGCCTGTCCACCATCTACAGTGCACAAGTCAGGCGTGTGATAGAATTCTCTCCACTTGCCTGCATGGGTTCAGCTCCAACAGCACTCAATAAGCTCGACACCATCCAGGGCAAAGCAGCCTGCTGGATTGGCACCCCATCTACAAACATTCACTCCCTCCACCACCGACGCACTGTGGCAGCAGTGTGTACCATCTGCAAGGTGCACTGCAGCAATGCACCAAGGCTCCTTAAACAGCACCTTCCAAACCCGCGACCTCTACCAACTCGAAGGACAAGGACAGCAAGTACATGGGAACACCACCGTCTGCAATATCCCTGTCTAGTCACACACCATCCTGACTTGGAACTATATCGGCGTTCCTTCATGTCGCTAGGTCAAAATCCTGGAACTCCCTTCCTAACAGCACTGTGGGTGTACCTACTCCATATGGACTGCAGTGGTTCAAGAAGGCAGCTCACCACCACCTTCTCAAGGGCATTTAGGGATAGTCAATAAATGCTGGCCTGGCCAGCGACGTCCAGATCCCATGAATGAATAAAACAAATCACGCTTGTAAAAAGCTGCTAAGATGTGGTGATGTGTCTCTTTAAAACTAGTGTCAGCTCCCAGAGAATAGGGGTACTGGGGACTTGGTTCTGTTCAGGGATTAGGATGAGAGCTCTGTGTCATGGTAGAAAGTCACACACAAGACAGCATCGGAGAATCCGGGAGGACTTCAGCAAACTCACCCAGCGACGGATTACAGGACCAACCTTGGGACAGTGCTTTGCAGTTCTGACCTGCACCACCAACTCATGCCAGCTGGTGTAGCAACGCCAAAGCGATTGCAGTCACGGAGATATCTCCCGCTGTCACTCTGATAAGTGCATCGGTGGTTGACTCCAAGAGAAAGTCCTGTGACTGCGCCATGCTGTACTCCAGCGTGCTGCAGTAAAACAGGGAGATGAGAACTTGTAGCTGAATTAAATTTTTTGCAGATAAACAGGTTGGAAAGATTTTGCAATCCACCCTAGATGTATTATAGAATAAAGCCAAGTTGTCAGAAACATGACCCTTGCAGGATTAAGTTACAGGACTAGATTTAGTCTGACCCCCTCATTCTATTCACGTAACATATATGCAATGTTCTCTCTGACAAGATGGAAGCTCACTCAGACCTGAAAGTCAGTGACATGTGTCGATCTGAGAGTACCAATAGTGTTATATATTTAGATAATGTTGCTGGACTGTTAATTTATATTATAGGTTATTGTCGACTCTGCTTTCACTTCGCAACCAACCTCCCTAAACACACCACCTCTCCACCCACCTATCTAAATACTCTTCTTAAAAAGCAGCACCATTGCAAACTTTCCTGACACCATCTACGATCTCCTTTGATTAGACAGCCATTTTATTCAACCTCAGTGAAACATGTTGATACATTTTTCGATATAAAGACGTGAAATAAATGCAAGTAGTTGACGACAGATATTTGGAGATGGTGAATATGATTCATTGGTCACAGCAATCTATACCAGGTACTGGGCTATCGGTTCTACCTACTCTGTCAGTCTCCAGCAAAGAAAACGTGCTAATTAAGGACTTCAATTTTAGGATTAAGGAGTTCAAGTTCATATAGTTTGTGCATATTGGAAGACTGAAACTGCTTGTGATGGTCTTCCCTCACGTTTAAGATCCCCTTACCTTACATCCCCCTCATCTCGCATCCACCTTGTTATACATTCCCTGATCTGACATCCCCCTTTGCACACAACCCTCTTATCACACATCCCCCTTATCTCACATCCCCCTTATCTCACATCCCCCTTATCACACAACCCCCTTATCACACATGCCCCTTATCTCACATCCCCCTTATCACACAACCCCCTTATCACACATCCCCCTTATCTCACATCCCCCTTATCTCACATCCTCCTTATCACACATGCCCCTTATCCCACATCCCCATTATCACACAACCCCCTTATCACACATGCCCCTTATCTCACTTCCCCCTGATCGCACATTCCCTTACCACACATCCCCATTATCTCACATCTCCCTTACCACACAACCCCTTTATCACACATCCCCCTTATCTCACATTCCCCTTATCATACAGCCCCCTTATCACTCATCCCCCTTATCTCACTTACCCCTTGTCACACATCCCCCTTATCTCTCATCCCCTTATCACACATGTCCCCGATCTTACATCCCCTGAACTCACCTCCCCCTGATCACACATCCCCCTTATCACACATCTCCCTTATCACACATCCCCCTTAGCTGACATCCTCCTTATCGCACATCGCCCTTATTTCACAGCTCCCATGTCTTACGTTTCTTCATATCTCATATTCCCCATATCTCACATCCCCTATGCCTCACTGGAGGATTCAGGCCCTGTTTTTGAGATGCTGCGTGAAGACCTATTGGAGGTCAGGTCCAGCGCCAAATATGCTGCCTTGTCGGTCACATTGACCTGGTCGTCATTGAATACACATACGGTGGTATCCATATGGTTGACCTTGTATATGCTGCTTAGGGTTTGAAAATACTTGGTAGATTTAATCCCCAGTCCCTCGTAATAGTTTGTTTTGATAAATGGGCACCAGTGGAAAACATGGCGGAATCCAGCCCGGAATCTGTAACAGAAAACAGCTGCAGCATACGACCATTGTCTCTCCAGCAAATATGATGGCCAAGAGTGTGTCTCTAATTCTGGGAGGAGCTACTGGATTGGTTCAGTTACACCAACTCTGGAAGTGAACAGTTTGCTCACACAGCAGAGTTAAGCCTTCTTCTATACTTTTCAAGGCAAATGATGCCAAGAGGGTCAGAGTTTGGACTTCCTGTGATGCTGCCCGAGCTCATAAGGGGAGAACATAAGGCCACTGCAATGAGAGATATGAGTTGTCCAGGCCTCCGGGTGTGTGCCAGTTGACTCCCAAAGAAGCAGGTTCCTGGCTTTTAAAAGCAAAGCAAGTTGCATCAGCAGCCTACACCCAACCACCGCTACGAACCCACCCCAACATCTCTATACCCCCAAAATATGCACGGTGCTCGAAGGCGAGAAGTGGATGGCGGACGTGGGGTCGCTGGTACTGGTGATATGCCTGTAACGGTGTACACACCAACCCAAATGCGATACCCTCATATTGATCCCACAACCAACAGTTGTAGTTTTTATTTTAGTTCAGAGATATAGCACTGAAACAGGCCCTTCGGCCCACCGAGTCTGTGCCGACCATCAACCACGCATTTATACTAATCCTACATTAATCCCATATTCCGACCACATCCCCACCTTCCCTCAATTTTCCTACAACCTACCTATACTAGGGGCACTTTATAATGGCAAATTTACCTATCAACCTGCAAGGTTTTGGCTGTGGGAGGAAACCGGAGCACTCGGCGAAAACCCATGCAGCCACAGGGAGAAATTGCAAACTCCATACAGGCAGTACCCAGAATTGAACCCAGGTCACTGGAGCTGTGAGGCTGTGGTGCTAACCACTGCGCCACTGCACCAAAGAAAATTTGGAATTAAGACAGGGGATTTAGATCAAATGACCAAAGGAGATATTAGAGCAAATGACCAAAAGCTTGATCAAAGAGGGAGGTTTTAAGGAGTATATTATAAATAGCGCAGAGAATGAAGCAGTTTAAAGATGGTCTATCGGCTCATCGCGTCCATGCTGCTTCTTCACGGAGCTATCCAGTCATTCCCACTCCCCACACTCAATCCCCAAAGCACTGCAAGTTAATTCCCTGTACATTGCTGTAAAATTTCAATTTGAAGTCATTGATTGTCTCTGCTTCCACCACCCTTGTGGGCAGCAGGATCCAGATCATTACCATCCCCTGCGTAAAAAAAACTTCCTAATCACATTTCGCCTGCATCCCTTGCCCAAAGCCTTCGATCTGTGTCCCCTCGTCCTTATTTCCTGGTGTGTGAGTGAGACTCAGTACCACTCCAACTGGGCTTAAGACTGGCCTGTTTATAATTGGCACTTTCCTGGTGTGTGAATGGGACATAATACCACTCCAGATTGTATTAACAATGGCTTGGTTTGAATTGACCCTATCCTGGTGTGTGTGTTGGGACTCAGTGCAAATCGAGCTGGAATCAACGCCGTCCTGGTTTGTCTTGGGCATGTTCTTGTTTGTGAATGAGACTCAATACCAGTCCTGCTTAATTGACACATGCCTGGGTTGAAACTGCTCCTTCCCGGTGGGCGTGTGTGGAACTCAGCACCAATCCAGCTGGGATTAACACAGGCCTGGTTTGAATTGGCCCTTTTCTGTTGTCTGAGTGAGGCTCAGTACTACTCCACCTGCTATTAACGCAGACCTGATTTTAATTGGTCCTTTCCTCCTGTGTGAGTTGGACTCAGTACCAATCCAACTGGGGTGAACACTGTCCTGTTTTGTTTTGGCCATTTCTTGGTTTGTGAGTCTAGCTCAGTGCTACTCCAGCTGTGATTAACACAGGCCTGTTTTGTACAGGTCTTTTTCTGTTTAGTGAGTGGGACTTAGTACAACTCCGGCTGGGATAACCATGGGCTTGGTTTCAATTTGTCCCTTCCTGCTTATTTGGTGGAACTCTGTACCATTCCAACCGGGATTAACACAGGCCTGTTTTGACTTGGACCTTTCCTGGACTGTCAGTGGGATTCAGTATTACTGCAACTGAAATGAACACAGCCTGATCTGAATTGGCCCTTTTCTGCTGAGTGTGTTTGTCTCAGTACCACTTCAACTAGGATTAGCACAGACCTGGCTTGTCTTGGCCATTTTCTGGTGTGTCAGTGGGTCTCTGTACCACTCAAACTGGGCATACCTCAGGCCTGGGTTGAATCTGCCCCTTTGTGGTATGTGCGTGGGACTCAGTATCACTATACCTGTGATTAACATGGGCCGAGTTTGAATTGTTCCTTACCTGGTATGTGTGGGACTCAGTACCATTCACTATTTGATTAACACAGGCCAGGTTTGAATTGGCACGATCCTCGGATACCACTCCACATGGGATGAACACAGTCCCGGTCAGAATTGGCCATTTTCTAGTGTTTAGGTGGGATGCAGTTCCTCTCCAGCTGGGATTATCACCGCCTGGGTTCAATGTGCCCTTTCCTGCGGTGTGCGTGGGATGCAGTACCACTCCAACTGTGATGAGCAAAGGCCTCGATTGAGTTGTCCTTTCTTGCTGTGAGAGTGTGACACAGTACCACTCCCTATTTGATTAACACAGGACAGGTTTGAATTGGCCCTTTCCTACTTTGCGTTTGGATAACAGTGCCTCTCCGACAGGGATTAGCACATCACAGGTGTGCACTGCCCTTTTCTGGCGTATGTGCTGGGACTCAGCACAACTCCAATTCGGATTAGTAAAGTCTTGGTTTGTATTGGCCATTTTCTTATTTCTGAGTGGGACTCAGTACCACTCCAACTGGGAGTAACACAGAGCTGGTTTGAATTGTCATTTTCCTGTTGTGTGTGGGGGACTCAGCATCACCACAACAGGGATTAAGACAATAAAAACAAGAAATGCTGGAATCATTCAGCAGGAATGGCAGCATCTGTGGAAAGAGAAGCAGAGTTAACGTTTCGGGTCAGTGACCCTTCTTCGGAACTGACAAATATTAGAAAAGTCACACATTATAAGCAAGTGAGGTGGGGGTGGGGCAAGAGATAACAAAGAAGAAGGTGTAGATTGGACCAGGCCACATCGCTGACCAAAAGGTCACGGAGCAAAGGCAAACAATATGTTAATGGTGTGTTGAAAGACAAAGCATTAGTACAGATTAGGTGTAACTACACTGAATATTGAACAGCAGCAAGTGCAAACCTGAAAAAAACAGTGGGTAAGCAAACTGAACAAAGTAAGATGAAATGAAATAAATGCAAAAAAAAAAGATTGTAAAAAATGCAAAAAAGAATGTTAAAACAAGGAAGAAAAAAAATAACTAAAAATGAAAGTAAAATGGGGGGCTGTCATGCTCTGAAATTATTGAACTCAATGTTCAGTCCGGCAGGCTGTAGTGTGCCTAATCGGTAGATGAGATGCTGTTCCTCGAGCTTGCGTTGCTGCTCACTGGAACACTGCAGCAATCCCAGGACAGAGATGTGAGCTTGAGAGTACGGGGGAGTGTTGAATTGGCAAGCAACCGGAAGCACAGGGTCCTTCTTGCGGACTGAGCGGAGATGTTCCGCAAAGCGGTCACCCAGTCTGCGCTTGGTCTCCCCAATGTAGAGGAGACCACACTGTGAGCAGCGAATACAGTATACTACATTGAAAGAAGTACAAGTAAATCGCTGCTTCACCTGAAAGGAGTGTTTGGGGCCTGGGATAGTGAGGAGAGAGGAGGTAAATGGGCAGGTATTACACCTCCTGCGATTGCAGGGGAAGGTGCCCTGGGACGGGGACGAGTTGGTGGGGATAATGGAGGAGTGGACCAGGGCGTCGCGGAGGGAACGATCCCTTCGGAATGCTGACAGGGGAAGGGAGGGGTAGATGCGACTGGTAGTGGCATCACGCTGGAGGTGGCGAAAATGGCGAAGGATGATCCTTTGGATGTGGAGGCTATTGGGATGAAAAGTGAGGACAAGGGGAACCCTGTCACGGTTCTGGGAGGGAGGGGAAGGGGTGAGGGTAGAGGTGCGGGGAATGGGTCGGACACGGTTGAGGGCCCTGTCAACCACAGTGGGGGGAAATCCTCGGTTGAGGAAAAAGGAGGTCATATCAGAAGCACCGTCATGGAAGGTAGCATCATCAGAGCAGATGCGTCAGAGACGGAGAAACTGGGAGAATGGAATGGCGTCCTTCCAGGAGGTAGGGTGTGAAGAAGTGTAGTCGAGGTAGCTGTGGGAGTCGGTGGGCTTATAATGGATGTTGGTAGACAACCTATCCAAGAGATGGAGACAGAGAAGTCGAGGAAGGGAAGGGAAGTGTCAGAGATGGACCATGTAAAGGTGAGAGAAGGGTGGAAATTGGAAGCAAAGTTGATAAAGTTTTCTAGTTCGGGGCGGGAGCAGGAAACGGCACCGATACAGTCATCAATGTACCGGAAAAAGAGTTGGGGGAGGGGGCCTGAGTAGGACTGGAACAAAGAATGTTCGCTCTATCCCACAAAAAGACAGACATAACTAGGCCCCACGCGGGTAGCCATAGCGACACCTTTTACTTGAAGGAAGTGCGTGGAGTTGAAGGAGAAGTTGTTCAATGTGAGAACAAGTGCAGCCAGGTGGAGGAGGGTGGTGGTGGATGGGGACTGGTTGGGCCTCTGTTCCAGGAAGAAGCGGAGAGCCCTCAAACCATCCTGGTGGGGGATGGAGGTGTAGAGCGATTGGACGTCCATAGTGAAGAGGAGGCGGATGGGACCAGGAAACTGGAAATTGTCAAAATGACGTAGGGCGTCAGAAGAGTCACGGATGTAGATGGGAAGAGACTGGACAAGCGGAGAAAAGACAGAGTCAAGATAGGAAGAAAAAAGTTCAGTGGGGCAGGAGCAGGCTGACACAATGGGTCTGCCGGGACAGTCCCGTTAAGACAATGCTGGTTTGACATGCCCTTTCCTGGAATCTGAGTTGCACTGAGTTGCTCCAGCTGGGATTATAACAGGCCTGATTTGCATTGGCCCTTTGCTGGAGTGTACGTTGTTCTCAGTGACATTCCTGATGGGTGTTAAACAGGCCTGGTTTTAATTGGCCCACTCCTGGCCTGTGAGTGGGGCTCAGTGCGACTCCAGCTGCGATTATCACTGGCCTGGTTTACATTATGCCTTTCCTGGTGCTAGAGTGGGCCTTAGTACCGCTGCAGATAGGATTAGCACAGCCCTATTTTGAAATGGTCCTTTCCAGGTTTGTGACTAGGCTCAGAACCAAAACAGCTGGGATTAACACAGCCCTGGTTGAAATTTATACTAAGGACATTTTAAGTGATATGCAATATGGCCAGTTTAGGTGATCTGCACTGTGGCCACATAAGTGATATGCAGTGTGGCCATTTGAAGTGACATGCCATGTGACCATTTTGTGATATGCACTGACATCATTTTAAGTGACATGGACTGCAGCCATTTTAAGTCTTATGTACTGCGGCCATTTCAAATTATATGCAGGGCCATCATTTTTTTTATTCATTCATGGGATGTGGGCGGTACAGGCAATGCCAACATTTATTGGCCATCCCTAATTGCCCTTGAGAAGGTAGTGGTGAGCTGCCTTCTTGAAACGCTGCAGTCCATGTGAGGTAGGTACACCCACAGTCCTGTTAGGAAGGGAGTTCCAGGATTTTGACCCAGCGACGGTGAAGGAACGGCGATATAGTTCCAGGTCAGGGTGGTGAGTGACTTGGACGGAAACTTGCAGGTGGTGATGTTCCTATGCATCTGCTGCCCTTGTCCTTCGAGCTGGTAGAGATCGCATGTTTGGAAGATGCAGTCTAATGAGCCTTGGTGCATTCGTGCAGTGCATCTTGTCGATGGTACACACTGCTGCCACTGTGCGATGTACTGCGGCTATTTCAAGTTGCAAGCACTGCGGCTATTTTAATCATATGCACTGTGGCCATTTTAACTGACATGTTGTACGGCCATTTTAAGCGATATGTAGCTTGCCTATTTTAAGTGACAGGATCTGCGGTCCTTTTATGATATGCACAGTGGCCTGTTTGAAATGGGAGCAAACCATGGCGATCATTTTATACGTTTTCACTCTACGGCAGCAAATGTATGAGATGTCACTGGTTATAAATAGGTATAAGCTCTCATAAAGGATTATAAACTGTTACTAAAGGATTATGGATGATTGGAAAGTGTTATAAAATATTATAAATGTTATAAAGGATTAAGATGGACTATAAATGGTCAGGTATTATAAAGGTTATAAATGGGTTGGAAGACAGGCTCCACCTCCGTTCTGTCTTCGTAGCGACAGGGCACGATCCCCCTCAGTCTCCATAGAGAAATCCCCGACCCCACTCTGTTACCGTAGCGACATGCCGTTGCCCGTTCTGCCTCGATTGCGACAGGCCACGCCCCGCTCTGTGACTGCAGTGAAAGGCCCGTTCCCCAATAACAGTAACGCCAGACCCGCCCCCGCTGTGTCACCATAGCGATAGGCCTCGACACGCTGTGTCCCATAGCGACAGGCCCCGCCCCCGCTTTGTGTCAATAGTGATTGGCGCCGCCTCCGCTCTGTCACGATGCCGAGAGTGCTGGAAATCGTCAGAAATTCAGTTCCTCTCATCATTGAATGAATTTAATAATTGGAGTAAAGGGATATTTCAGCACATACTTCAACTCCTCTCTGAACTGAGTCTGGGTCACGGCGTAAATCGCAGTGTTTGTGCAGCAACTCAGGAGCTGCAGCATGAAGCCCAATTCTTTCACAAAAGTATGTAGAAATACAGACTCATGCCCCATCCAATACATCCGGAACCATATCGAATACACCATGAACACTGCCCATAACAGAATGAAATTCCCCGAGATAACTAACGGTAAGATAATGGATTTCCTTCGGCTCTCCATCTCTGGGTCTCTGCGACTCTCCCCACAGCTGTGAGTCCTGAGTCTTCTGCGTCCTCTGCTGCTCACTAAAATGTATCTGGCAGTGAGAGAATTGAGCAGCAGAATCAGCACAAATGGGACACCCGGCGTTAGAATGTTGTTGACGAACTGGATTATGCCCCAGACCCGAGAGCTCATAACTTCGAGGGTTACATAACAAAACCAGGGTTGGTTCCACAGCCAATACCCACCTGTTAGCAGAAAATACCAGAAGATGTTCTTTAAACAGCTCCGCACAGTCTCTGTTCCCAGAACCACAGCCGCCATTTTTGGTGCAATATTTAATTTTCAGCTTCTGGCAACAAATGGCCACAAATCGATCAAAGGTGAAAGTGACGGTGAACCAGACAGAACAGTCTGTCGCTGCGTAAAGCAGGACGGCGTGGATATTACACACGTGGATGTCATACAGGAATTCAAACTGTTCATCAAAAGCAATGGGAATGTGCCTCAATATCAGGTCGAGGATAATGACCAGTAGATCTGCCGCTGACATGGACACCAGGTAACGAGTGACACATTTGGAGAGACCACACTTTCCCCGATACAGGATCCCAATCGTTAGCAAGTTAACTGTGAGGAAGAGAAACACACAGGGAAATTATACATCAGACTGGGAACAAAGTTGCCAGTTTGATTGAGGACTTATTGAGATTTATAAACGTGTTCCTGTATCAGTGATGTATTGAAATGATTGGACCTGAAAGAACAAACGGGAAATGCTGTGATATGGTGGAAGGCAGGAGAAATTCAATAACAATAGATTTATACTGAAATTGTTAAAATCAATGTTGATCATAATCCTCCCACTCCCTCCTTTCCCTGTCTCGTCAAAGAACTGCTCCATCTCTAATCACTCCCAGTTCTGATGAAGAGTCACCGACCTGAAACATTAACTCTGTTTCTCTCTCCACAGATTCTGCCAGACATGCTGGATATTTCCAGTATTTTCTGTTTTCATTTCAGATTTGCAGCATCTGCATCACGTTGCTCTTGTATAGAAATTTAAATGTTGGACTGACTGAGAGATTCCCTCACCTGTGACAGGTAGCTCGGAGTTCAATTATTTCAAAGTAATAATTGAAAATGAGTCCACTGAAAGATCAATAAAACAAAAAATAATCTCAATCGTCACTAAGTTAACTGTAAGCAAGGGAAATTGTCAGAGAATTTTACATCGGTAAAAACAACAAATTGAGGGATTACGTGTTAACATTTGAACATTTGTTACCACATTCAGTATTTATAGAATTATTGCTCCAGTGACAGGGCTTTCTGCTGGTGACAGGCCAGTGAATTTAGTGGAGCCAGCGGGGGTCCCGACGATGGATGAAAAGGTGAGGGAGCAAAGCCTCAGCAATTCAGAGCCCCCACCTGGTGCAATTCAGTGGCACCCGGAGAATTAACTGTCTGGTGCCGTGGTCCACATCCCTTTAAGGATGGAGATCCCGCCTGCCAAAGCTGCTGAAAAATCAGAGAGTCAGCAGCTCAGTAGTATTGGCAACACCACCTGCCGCACTGGAACTGCCAGAACGACACCAGGCCTGGGTTCAGAACCATCACTGGACCCCAGACCCGAGATCAGTGTGGCGAGGTCACCAACATGAGGCAGCTAGTCGGTGTCATTGCTGGTAATGCCCCAGGCCAAGGAGTCCCGGATTGCATGTAAGTGTGTCGAGAACACCAGGACCAGTTTGTGTGTGTGTGTTTGTGTGCGTTTGTGTGTGTTTTGCTCAGTGCCTGGGGTGTGGGTGCATGTGCGTGAGCGCGTGTGGGCACATATGTGTGTTTGTGGGTGTGTGTGCACTTGTGAGTTGCAGGGCCTGGATTGTGCTACATGTGTGTGTGTTTGTGTGCGTGTGTGTGTGTGCGTGTGTGTGTATGTTTGTGTGCGTCTCTTATTTGTGGGTGTTTCTGGTTCTGTTTGCTGATGCGGGTGTGGGTTTGTTTGTGTGTGTGTGTGTGTGTGTGTGTGTGTGTGTGTGTGTGTGTGTATGGGTGCTTTATGGCTCAGGGTCTGGGTTCTTCTCAGCCTGTGTGTCTCTCAGTACTTATGTTATTCTGCGTGTGTGAGTGGCACAAGGCCTGGGTTGTGATGGGTGTTTGTTTGTGTGCGGGTGTGTGTGTGTGTGTGCATCAGGAACTGGGCTGTGCCTGCGTGTGTGTGGATGTTTGTGTGTGTAGCTGCTTGTGAGTTTGTATGCAAGTGAGTGCTTGTGTATCCTTGTGGGTGCATGTGTGGGTGTGGGTGTGTTTGGTTGCGTGGATATTTGTGCGTGTGCGTCTTTGTGTGTATCGATGTTCATGTGCGTGCGTGTTTTTGTGTGTATGTTTGTGCATGTCTGTGTGTGTGTTTCTCTCAGGACTGGATTGTGCTGTCTGAGTGTGTCTCTATGTATGTATTTCAGTGCATGTGTTGTGCTGTGTGTGTGTGAATATTCCTGTGTGTTTGTGTGTGTGCATGTGTGTGTGTTTGTGTGTATGAGTTTTTGTGTCTGTGGAGTGTGTGTTTGTGTGCGTGCGTGTGTTTTTCTGTGTATGTATGTTTTTTGTGTGGGTGTGTGTGTGTTTGCCCTAGCACTTGGGCTGTGCTGTATGTCTCCATGTGTCCGTGCGTGTGTGCATTATGTTTTCAGACTTGTGCTGCTCTGTGACAAATTTGTGTTTGTATCTTTTGTGTCCCAGGGCCTGGATGATGCTGTGCATCTTTGTGTGTTTGTGTGTGTGTGTGTGTGTGTGTGTGTGTGTGTGTGTGTGTGTGTGTGTGTGTGTGTGTGTGTGTGTGTGTGACAGAGAGTCTATGTGTGTGTTTCAAGGACTGGGTTGTGCTTTGCGTCTTTGTGCATGTGTGTGTGTGTGTGTGTGTGTGTTTGTGTCTGCGTGTGCGTGTGTATGTGTGTGGGTATGCGTGTTTATGTGTGTGCACGTGTGTGTGATTGCCTCAGGACGTGGGTTGTGCTGTGTGTGTGCGTGTGTCCATATGTGTGTGCATTTCTGTTTCTCAGACTTGAGCTGTGATGTGGTGTGTTAGTGTTTTTGTCTTTGGTCTCTCAGGGCCTGGGTTGTGCTGTGTGTCTTCGTATGTTTGTGTGTGTGCCTCAATGACTGGGTTGCACTTTGTGTCTGTGTGTGTGTGTACATGCGTGTATCTGTGCGTCTCTGTGTGTCTGTGTGTGTATCAGGAACTAGGCTGCATGTGTGTGTGTGCACGCAGGCACGTGTGTGCGTGGATGTTTGTTTGTGTAGATGTTTGTATGCAAGTGTGTGCTGTGTAGCTTTGTGGGTGCACGTGAGTATTTGTGTGCTTGGATATTTGTGTGTGTGCATCTATGTTTGTGTCGTGTTTGTGTGCGTGTGTATGTTTGTGTGCGTGTGACTGTGTGTGTATGCCTGTGTGTCTGCTTGTCTCAGGGTCTGTGTTGTGCTGTCCCAGTGTGTGTCTATGTGTGTATATCTTCGTGCCTGTGTTGTGCTGTGTGTGTCTCTCAGGGACTGTGCTGTGCGTGTTTGTCTGTATGTGTGCGTGTTCACGCGCACATGTGTGTGTGTGGATGTTTGTGTGTGCATGCCTGTGTGTGCTTGTGTATTTTTGTGGTTGTACATGTGTGTGCATCTAGGACCATGTAGCTCGGGTCAAGGATGTCTCTGAGCTGTTGCAGGTCATTCTAAGGGGAGAGGACAAGCAGACAGTTGTTGTGGTACATATCGGTACCAATATCATAGGTAAAAAATAAAAGGGTGAGGTCCTACAAGCTGAATTTAGGGAGTTTGGGTAAAAAAAAGTAGATTCTCAAAGGATATACTCTCCGGATTACTACCAGTGCCACGTGCTTGCGAGAGCAGAAATAACAGGATCTATCAGATGAATACATGACTACAGAAATGGTGTGGGGGAGAGATTCAGATTCCTGGGGCATTGGGACCAGTTCGGGGGAAGGTGGGACCAGTACAAGCTGGACGGATTGCATCTGGGCAGGACCGGGACCAATTTCCTCGGGGTGTGTGCGTGGGATGGGGTGTTTGCTCGTGCTGTCGGGGAGGGCTTAAACTAGAATGACAGGGTGTGTGGGATTCTGAGCGGACAGGTACAGGAAGGGGAAGCAATAATAGAAATAAAAAACAGAAATGTCAGAACCAAAACTGAAAGACAGAGAAAATAAGGGTGAGAAACAAATGGGTCCACAGTGCAAAATAAAGCTAACATGACTAACAACGTTAACAAAACGAGTCTAAATGCATTGTGTCTTAATGTGCAGAGCATTCGCAATAATGTCGATGAATTAACAGCGCAATAGATATAAGCTCTTATGATACAGTTGTGATTATACAGGCATGCCTGCAGGATAACAAACGATGGGAAGTGAGCAAAGTGAATATGGGGAGTTAGGCAGAAGGTTAAAAAGCAGGACATCGAATGTTATAATCTCAGGACTACTCACTGTGCCACGTGCTAGTGAGGGTAGAAACAGGAGGATTATGCAAATGAATGCGTGGCTAAAGAGCTGGTGTAGGCGGGAGCGTTTCAACTACTTACATGATTGGGATCTCGTCTAGGTCAGAGGTGACATGTACAAGAAGGACGGGTTGCATCTAAACTGGAGAGGGACCAATATCCTTGCGGGGAGGTTTGTTAGCACTACTCGGGAAGGTTTAAACTAGTCTTGCAGGGGTGTGGGACCCAAAGTAGGTGAGCTAGCAAATTGGATACAAAATTATCTCGGTGATAGGAGGCAGAGGGTGATATTGGAGGGTTGTTTTTCAGATATGGAGGCCGGTGACCAGTGGTGTGCCACAGGGATCGGTGCTGGGGTCTCTGTTGTTTGTCATATATATTATTGACTTGGATGTGAATGTAAAGGGCATGATTAGTAAGTTTGCAGATGACACCAAAATTGGTGGTATAGTGGACAGAGAAGAGGGTAGTCCAAGGTTACAACAGGATATAGATCAACTGGGAATGTGGGCAAGGGAATGACAAATGGAATTTAACGCAGACAAGTGTGAAGTGATGCACTTTGGGAAGTTAAACCAGGGCAGGACATATACAGTGAATGGCAGGGCTCTGGGGAGTGTTGTTGAGCAGAGAGACCTTGGGGTGCAAGTACATAGCTCCCTGAAAGTGGCAACACAGGTAGACAGGATGATGAATTAGGCGTATGGCATTCTTGCCTTTATCGGCCGAGGCACTGAGTGGAAGACTTGGGACGTCATGTTCCAGTTGTACATAACGTTGGTTAGGCCGCATTTGGAGTACTGTGTGCAGTTCTGGTCTTCGCACTACTTGAAAGATGTGTTCAAGCTAGAGTGGGTGCAGAAAAGATTCAGATGTATGTGACCTGGTTTGGAGTGTTTGAGTTTGAAAGAGAGGTAACGGAGGAAATCAATGCAATAGCGAGGAAGGACATTGACTCGGAAAATCATAGTGTGGAATCTGGGTGGGGCTACGAAACACCAATGGGGCAGAAAACGTTGATGAGATTTGTCTATAGGCCCCCAGATAGTCGTGAAGATGTTAGGGATGGCATTAAAAAGGAATGTTGAGGCGTTTACTGCGATCATGGGTAACTTAATCTACATATAGATTGGACAAACCAAATTAGCAATAATACTGTGGAGGAATTTTTTCTGGAGTGGGTTCGTGAAGGTTTTTTAGGGCAAACTTTGAGGAACTAACTGCAGAACAGGTTCTCCTAGACTGGGCATTGGACAATGAGAAATCAGTAATTAACAATCTTGTTATGCGGGGTCCCTTGCCAAGGAGCGTCCAGAACATGATAGAATTCTTCATTAACATGGAGAGTAAAGTAGTTGAATTCGAAAGCAGGGTGCTGAATCTCAGTAAACGAAATTACAAAGGTATGAGGTGCGAGTTGTCTATGGTAAATTGAGGAACTTTACTAAAAGGGTTGACGGTTGAGAGACAATGGATAATATTTAAAGAACAACAATCATTCATTCCTGTCTGGCACAAAAATAACACCAGAAAGATGGATCAACCGTGGCTTACAAAAGAAATCAGGGATAGCATTAGATCCAAAGAGGAGGCATATAAAATTGCCAGAAAAAGCAACAAGTCTGAGGATTGGGAGCAGTTTAGAATTCAGCAAAGGAGGACGAGCAGGATGATTAAGCGGGGAAAAATAGAGTATGAGAATAAACTTGTGGGGAACATCAAAATTAACATTAAAATCTTCTATAAATATGTGAAGAGTAAAATATTACTTTAGAATATTGCAGGTACTTTAGCGTCATAAGTGGAGGAAATTATAATGGAGAACAAAGAAATAGCAGAAAAATTAAAGTAATACTTTGGTTCTGTCTTCACAAAGGAGGACGCACATAACCTCACAGAAATGTTAGGGAACAAAGGGTCTCATAAAAGGGAGAAACTGAAGAAAGTCAGTATTATTTTTAAAAAGTGATAGGGAAATTAATGGGGTTAAAGGCTGACAAATCCTCATCGACTGGTACTCTATGTCCCAGAGTAACAAAGCAAGTGGCCCTGGAAATAATGGATGCATTGGTGGTCGTCTTCCAAAATTCAATAGACTCTGGAGCAGTTCCTGCAGATTGGAGGGTGGTAAATGTAACCCACTATTTAAAAAAGCAGGGAGAGAATAAAAAACTGGCAATTATCGATCCAATAGCCTTACATCAGTAGTGGGGAAAAGCTAGAGTCTATTATAATGGATATAATAGCAGAACATCTGGAAAGCATAAACAGGATTGGATAAAGTTAGCATGGGCTGCGAAAGGCAAATCATCCTTAATAAATCTACTGGAGTTTTTTTGAGGATGTAACTAGTAGAATAGATAAGGGAGAACCCGTGGATGTGGTGCACTTGGATTTTCAGAAAGTTTTTGATCAGGTCCCATATAAGAGGTTATTGTGCAAACTTAAAGCACATGGGATTGGGAGTAATATACTGGCATGCATTGAGAATTGGTTGACTGACAGGAACCAATGAGTGGGAATAAACGGGTATTTTTTTCTGGGTGGCAGGCAGCGACCAGTCTGGTGCCGCAGGGATCAGTGCTTGGACCCCAACGATTCACAATATATATTAATGGCTTGAGTGGGGGAACTAACTCTAACATTTAAACATTTGCAGATGACACAAAGCTGTGGAGGAAGGTGAGCTGTGAGAAGGATGTAAAGAGGCTCCAATTCGATTTGCACATTTTGGGTGAGTGGGCAAATGTATGGCAGCTGCATTACAATGTGGATAAAAGTGAGGTCCCTGGTTCTGTTCTCATATTCCTGCAATTTTATTTCCCTCACCTGTACAACCAAAATTCGTTTGAAATCGTTCATTGTCTCTGCTTCCACCACTCCTGTGGGCAGTGATTTACAGGTCATTGCCACTGGTGCATAAAAACGTACTTCCTCACATTCCTCTGGAATCAATTGCCCAGGCGTTATCTCTAGTCCTTGTAGCATCGGCTAATTGGAACAGTTTTCTTAATCTACCTATCTAAACCTCTCATAATCTTGTGCACATCAATCTCCTTTCCTCCAGGGAAAACAATTCCAGCTTTTCCAAACTAACCCTGTAACTAAAATCCTTCATCCCTGGAACCATTCTGGTAAATCTCCTCTGCACCTTGGCAAGCAGCCTTCCAACCTTCCTAAAGTATGGTGAACAGAACTGGATGCAGTACTCCAGTTGGGGCCTAACCAGAGCTTTATAAAAGTTCAGCATAACCTTCCTTCTTGTGTACTCACTTTCTCGATTTATGAAACCCAAGATCCCGTCTGCTTTACTAATGACTCTCTCAATATGTCCTGTACCTTCAGGGATCTATGTGTATGAACATCCAGATCCCTCTGTCCCTGCACACTCTTCCATCCTGTGATGTTAAGTCTATATTGCCTATCTTCATGCCTTCTGCCAAAGTGCTTCACCTCACACTTCTCTGATTTCAGTTCATTCTGCCCATTCTGTCGTGTTTCAGTTGGTGTATAAAATCAGTGTTCCCAGCACTTCCCTTGTAGAACAACATTATGTACTACCCTCAAGTATGAAAAAACAACCATTTAAAACGATTCGCTGATTTCTCTCATTAAGCCAATTCTGTAATCCAAGCTGATACTGAGCATCAATTAACTGTCCAGCTGCCACAAACAGACTGTGACAGAAACTACAATTTCAGCTTAAAATTAAGTGAAATGCCAGATGTAAGATAAACTAAATGTTTGAAACAGATCAACTCTGAGATCTCTTAATATTCTGTCACTCATTAACTTTACTGTTTATAGTGATCTGTATTTAGTAATTTAGTAAAAGCAGCACTCCCTAAAACTGGACTCAGTGCCACTTACTTGATTTAGGGTTCAGGGAGAGAATTAGGGATGAGCAGCTCCCATGAATCAATAATACATTTTTTTAAATGCAGAGCTTAGGGATGAGAAAAGAAAGTGCCAGAAATACTCAGCAAGTCTGGCAGCATCTGTGTCGAAAGAAACAGAGTTAATCTTTCAGGTCATTGACCCTTCATCAGAAGTGTCAAACGTTATAATTGTAACAGTCTGTCATTTAATCTCCCCTCTCCGCCCCATTACAGTCCTTCCTTCTTGTTCTTCTTCCCCTTCCCCTCTTCAACGTGCTCAAAGTCCTCGACATTTCTAACTTTTGCCAGTTCTGATGAAGGGTCACAGACCTGAAAAGTTAACTCTGTTTCTCTCTCCACAGATGCTGCCAGACCTCTTGAGTGTTTACAACACTTTCTGTTCCCATTTCACAGTTCCAGCATCTGCAGTATTATGCTTTTATTTTACTTTTTAATTCACTAACACTTCTCTTCCAGGAGTGTCAACGTGGACGAAGTTCAGCTCTTCTCTTCCAGAGCTTAGGGCCTCGGCAGCTGAAGGCACGGCCAGCAATGGTAGAATAATTAACTCTGGGTTGCTCAAGAGGCCAGAATTAGATGGGTGCAGATACCTCGGAGGATTGTAGGGCTGGAGGAGATTACAGAGATAGGAAGGGGTGAGGCACTGAGGGCCTTGCCAAGAAGGCTGAGAGTTTAAAAATTGAGGGGTTGCTGACCAGGAGCCGTAGTAGGTCAGTTAGTACAGGAAGTGATGGGAGAACAGGACTTGATGCGAGTTAGGACATGGGAAGCAGTGTTTTGGATCATTTCAAGCTTTTGGAGGTTAGAATGTGGGAGACCATGCAGGAGCGTGTTGGAATTGTCAAGTCTACAGGAAGCAAAGGCAAGTGTGAATGTTTCAGCAGCAGAAGAGATGAGACAGGGGCAACGTTGGGTGATGATACACAGGTGGAAATATGTGGTTTTAGAGAGAGCGTGAATATTTTGTAGGAAGCTCATCGCAGGGTCAACTATGACACGAGGTTGTGAACAGTTTGGTTTAATCTCAGACAGTTGCCAAGGAGAGGGAGGGAGTCTGCAGCTAAGAGACGTTTGATGTGGGGTTTGAAAACACTGCCTTCAGTCTTCCTAATAATTAATTGGCATGGTTGATGTGTGAGGTGATACATTGTGGAAGATTGTATTTATATTATGCCTTCATGGGATGTGGGTGTCGTTGTATATGACGGCATTTATTTTCAATCCCTGATTGCCCTTGAGAAGGTGATGGTGAGCTGCATGCAGATGAATGAGGAAAGATAAGGCAAGTTAATTGCACAACCTTAAATATGGCGAGAAGAACAGAGATGCCTGGGGTGTTTGTGCAAAATAATTGAAGCTGGCTTAACACGATAACAGACAGTCAACAAAGCAAATAAATTCCTATGTTTTATTAATGGAGACACAGTGTACAAAAGTCAGGATGTTATGTTAAACCTGTAGAAAAGACTAGCTAGGCTCCACCTGGAGTATTGTGTCCAATACTGGGAACCACAATTTCGGAAGAAACGCGAAACTTTTGGTGAGTGGGCAGAAGAGTTTTACTGGAACTTTTCCAGGGATGAGGGATTACAGTTATGTAGCTGGGATTGTTCCCCTAAGAGCAGGGAAATTTAAAAGGAGACCTGATAGAGATGTTTAACATAGGTTTAGATAAATTAAGTAAAGTGAAACTCTTTCCATTGTGCGAGGGGCCGTTAACACAGGACACAGATTTACGGTGATTGGAAAAAAAAGAAGTGGAGATGACATGATGATATTTTTTCATATCAAATGGCAACTTTGGACTTGAAATGCATTGTCTGCTCGGCTGAACGATGGAGATTCGATATCAGATTCCAAAATGGAATTTGATAAATATTTTAAGGAGATAAATGTAAGGATCTGGGAAAGAGCCAAGGTGTGGAACGAACTGGAAGCTCTTCAAAAGGGCCAGCATCGACTTGATGGACCAAATGACCTCCTTCAGTGCAATCTTATTCTATGATTCTGTGTGTACTTTCCTACCCTTTCAACAGGCGTTTGGTAAAGTACGACATAACAGACGTGTTACCAAATTAGAAACACAAGGGATTAAATTGTCAGCCGTGGCTCAGTTTGTAGCTCTCTCCCCTTTCTATCACAAGCTTCTAGGACCAAGTGTCATTGCAGGACTTGATCACAAGAATCAAGGCTGACACTCAAGTGCAGAACTGAGGGAGTGTTGCACTTTCAGAGGTGCCGTATTTCGAATGAAACTTTAAACCAAGGCCCCGTATCCCCTCCCAGGTGGATGTAAAAATCAAATGGGATTATTTAGAAGAAAAGCAGGGGAATTATCCCCAGTGTCCTGGTCAACATTTACCCTTTAGTCTACATATAAAACAAACAGATCTGTTCATTATCACATTGCAACTTGTGAGAACTTCATGAGCAGAAATTGGCTGTCCTGTTTTCTACATTACAACAGTGACTAGGATTTTAAAAGTACTCATTGGTTGGACATCTTTCTGGGACATGCAGTGGTCATGAAAGGCGCTACATAAGTTGAAGTATTTTCTTTTATTTTCAATGCCAGCGTGCAGGAAATTAGCTAAGTGACAGAAAGCAGAGAGTCGTGGAGAATTGTTATTGTTCAGTCTGGAGGGAAGTAGACAGTGGTGTTCCCCAGGGCTGCTGTTGAGATCACTGTTGCTGTATGTTGATGCTATGGGCTGATGTACAGAGGCCACAATGTCAAGTTTTCAGATGTCAGGACAGTCGAATATGTTAATAAAGAGTGAGAAGGATAATGGCAGACTTGAGGAGGTAATGGACTGACGGGTGAAATGGGCAGACGTATGGCAGATGTAATTTAACACAGTGAAGTGTGAAGTGAGACATTTGGGTCGCAAGTATGAGGAGAAACAATATAAACTAATCGGTACCATTATAAAGCAGGTGCAGGATTAGAGAGACCTGCGGTGTAACCACGAAGATCATTTAAGTTGACATGTAGTGTCCTTAGTGTTGGAGCGGGACAGAGTAACAAACTTCAGGAGTAAATGCTGATTTATATACATCATTGGTTAGGTGCCAGCTGGAGAATTGTGTTCAATTCTGATCACCACACTTTGGTAAAGATGTCGAGGACTTAGTGAAGATGCAGAGGTGATTATCCAGAATGGTACCAGGATCCTGGAATTCAGTTTCCTGGAGAGATTGGAAAACCTGGTATTGTTTTGTTTAGAGCAGTGAAGGGTAAGGGGAGATTTAATATATAATTCAAAATCATAAAGCGTTTTGATGGGGCAATTAATGTGAAACTGTTTCCAGTGTCAGGAAGCTCAGTAATAAGAAGACACAAATTGAAGATAATTGGCAAAGAACTATGAGATAAATTAGAAGAATTTTCTTACATAGCGAGTTGTTGGGATCTGGAATTCACTTCCTGAAAACATGGTGGAAGCAGATTCAATAATATCTTTCAAAAGGGAATTTAACAAACAAATGAAACGAAAGAAAAAGGAATCTGGAGAAAAAGGAGGGGAGTGGAACTAATTAAATAGTTCTTTCAATGAGACAGCACTGACACAATGGACTGATTAGTCTTGTCCTGTACTGAATCAATCTCTGATTCAATGAGAAGGAAGACAGAGCGTGAAGAGAGAGAAAGAGCGAGGGGAAGAGAGAGAGCGAGAGAGAGAGACAGAGAGACAGAGGGAAAGGAAAATACAAAGAGAGAAAAATCGGGTTGGATCGCATTTTGGGCAGACGTGTCATGAACTGCAAGTGCCCGTTCCTGTTGAGGCAAGAGAGACACAAACCTCCTGATGCCTCTTCATTTCCATGAATTCTACGTGCGCCCAGGGTGACCTGCGCTGCTGTCAGTCTGCACGCTAAACAGGGGCCTAACTGTGGGTGAGGCCAGCACGTGTTTCAGCCAGGATTCAGCTCTTAAATGCAGTCTGTCCCTCTTAAAGGAAATCCACACTGAATCACAAGAGGCTGCTGCTGACTGTGAATGCTGCAATTGGACACAAGGCAAATGGAATACCAGGGCAGCGAGACGGATCTGCGGTTCACGGATGTGGTGCTGGAGCCCTTAGTCATGGAGGATGACAGGTGAAGAGAGGCCATGTTGCTGTGGCAGAGACCCTCAAGGAACACCCTCTGAAGGGAATGGGAACTGGCGGCCAGGGAGGCCATTGCAAGAACTCTGGCCCCGAGGACCTTGCAGCAGTGCCAGAAGAAGTTTAATGAGCTCATACGGGTGGTCAATGTCAGCGAATGCATCTGCACATGGCATCTCCTACCCCCAACAACAACATCTCACACTGCTCAATGTACCACACACCCATCACTCACCCATCAGCAGTCCCTAATACTCAGGACTCACACCCAGCATTCACTTACTCCACCTCACCCTCACACCTTCCACTGATATCAGCCTCACATCCACCTCTCACTGCCTCCACATACCTCCAGCTATTCAGCTATGGAAGGCACATCACCCAAACACAGTGCAACACAATCACTGAAATTCTGCCCTCTCTCTTTCAGGACAATGTGGCCCATAATCACAGTACGCAGCAGTTAACTGGCGGGGGTCAGGCCTACCTTCATCCCCTGTGCCCGAGGAAGGAGATGGTTCTCCAGAACCTGAGATGGGCTGTGGCAGAGCCCGTAGTATCCGGCATCACCGAGAACATTCAGGACGATGCTATGTTCCTGCCTTATGTCCCTTCTGAACTCACACCTCCTCCTCATCCTGCTATCTGGGATGATGTATAAGCTGCAGATGGTGGGATCATTTACTCCTGCTTTCCATCCCACCCGCAATTCCTCAGACCAACCCTCCCCTTCTGATCTTATACATTCTAATGATAACCCAAAACTGCCAGCTCCACAGTCATAGCAGCTCCAGGAGACAGAGGGAGAACAGCAGCACAGCACTGATGGTGAAGCCCCATCACTTGGTCTTATAATCGTAGCCACGAGATCAAATACTTACAATGCGTGTACCTTGCAGGCTGGTGTAGAATCGGAATCTGCAGCTGGTGAGTCACAGGACCATAGGATGGTAACAGAACCGATGGGGGTCATTTGCCTCGCTACGACCATGCTGGATCTCTGCAAAAGAAACTCAGCTCAACCCACTCCCCCCGTCACTTTCCCACAGACCTGCATTTTTTTATCTTCAGATAATTATCCAATTCCCTGTTTAAAATAAGCTTTCCCTCATGTCACCTTTAGTTCTTTCACCAGTCACCTTAAATCAGTCTCCTCCGGTCTTGATCCATCTGCCATTGGAAACAGTTTCACCCTATCTACCTGTCTAGACCCCTCAGAATTTTAATGACATCTATCACATCTCCTCTTCACATTCTCATCTCCAAGGAGATCAGCTCCAGCTTCTCCAATCTATAAACATAACCGAATTCCTCATCTCTGGAACCAGTTTATTAAATCCTTGTGGCACGCTCTCTAATGCCTTCACAACCTTCCCGAACTGTGGTGCCCAGGACTGGACACAATGCTCCAGTTGAGATGGAGGCAGTGTTTTCTAAAGGTTCATCATAACTTTCTTGTTTTTGGATTCTATGTCTCTGTTTATAAAACCCAGGATTCCACATGCCTTACTAACTGCTTTCCTAAGCTGTCCGGTCGCCTGCAATGATAGGATTACAAATACCCCCAGGTCTCTCTGCTCTTGCATACCCTTTCGAATTGTACCTTTTATTTTCAATTGCCTCTTGCGGTCTTCCAACCAAACTGAATAACTTCACAGGTCATCACATTAAATGTCATCTGTCAACGTGTCCGCCCATTCCACCAGCTTGTCCCTGACCTCTGCACTTTATCACTATCCTCCTCTCTGTTCACAATAATGCCAAGTTTTGTGTCGTCTGAAAATTTTGAAATAGTGCCCTGGAGACCAAAGTACAGGCCATCAATATAGATCAGGAAAAGCAGTGGCCCTATCACCGTCCCCTGGGGAACCCCACTGTATTGCTCCCTCCAGCCAAAGAAATAACTGTTTACCACTGCTCGCTGTTTCTTGTTACTCAGCCAATTTCGTATCCATGCTGCTACTGTCCCTTTCATTACATGAGCTGTAATTTTACTAACAGATCTGTTATGTGACACTTAATTAAATTGCTTTTGGATGTTGATGGAGACAACATGAACAGAATTACCCTAATCAAAGCTCTCTGTTCCCAGATCGTAAATCTCAGTCAAGTTCCTTAAACGTGATTTCCCTTTAACAAATCCATTCTGGATTTCCTTCATGAATCCATATTTGTCCAAGTGACTGTTAATTTTATGCTGGTATTCCTGGAGTTTTGGATATGAGCGAGCTGCAGCCAGGACAGGGGGAAATTGCTAGTTCATGTATCAGTTCACTGGAGGGCGAGGTCACAAACGAGTTATGACACACAGGACTGAGATGAGAACGTTGCTGGGGCACCATATAGGAGAATGCTGATGGACATGTACACTGAGATACTTTGTCCATTGACAGGCCTGCCAGACAGTCTGTTGTCACTGTCAAGCAACATGGAGGAATCCGGCTCCAACATGGCACTGGACATTTCAGAGCTTGAAGCCCATTCTTCCCCCTGTGCAAGTGGCCACTAATTCCATGACAGCACTAGACGACCCAGTCGTGATACAGTGTCTGGTGACCATTGTCTTAGCTTGCACTGCAGCACAGGCGGCAGACACACAGCATCTCAGTGCTGCAGTGGAAGCTCAGATTGTGGTCATAAGATCCAAGCTTGCTGCCGTGTAGGATCAGACTGCTGCCATCCTGGCTGTGGATCTCAGTGCTCAAAGGGTCTTGCAGGCTCTCACAGCAGTCGATCAAACTGTGATCCACTCGATTACCAGGATTTCTGAGGTATCTGCCCGTGGGAGTGGCAGTGTATCCGTGGAGCACGAACTTGCTGTCCTCTCTCAGGATGATAGTATTTGTACTCCCTTCACTGCCTCTCCACCAGTGTCCTTTCTGTTACCCATCAGCAGCCCAGGCTGCTGCTGCCTATGTAGAGGGCGAGCAGTCCGAATCCGAGTCCGTAAGGCACAGAGCGGCTCGAAGGCGTACTACAAAGCCATCTACAATCTCTTCCAATGAAAGTCAGCAGCCTTCCACCAGCCATGCTGCAGCCACTGTGGAAGCACTTTGTAGGAGCACTCGAAAAGTCAAGAGAACTCACAAGACAGGCACTAAGGGACTACACGAGGGAGAATAGTTCATTTTTTAAATGTAACTTGATGTGTTGTTAGGTAAGAATGTTCATGAAAAAGCTTTTGCTGGTGTTTTTTTTATTGCAGGATAGTGACCAAGGGGATGTTGTGATGTGACATCTCAGATGGGTGTAATGGTGGAGAATGCGGGATCAATGCTGCAAAAGGAAGTTGTCTTTTGGGAACCAATATCTGTAAACTCTCCTACAGCCTGTCCAGGTTGAAGGCGTCCAGGTAAT